>NC_052360.1:73966977-74101053 GCF_009727055.1 Benincasa hispida | reverse complement strand
GATACGCTCCCTTTCCCGGTCTTGGGGTTTAAGGCTTGGTAGGGAGTGTGACAACTTGGTATCAGAGCAAGGTATACGTAATACCTGGAGAAAGATTAAGTATAAAAATTTAAGTTGATACCAACTGTGTATCAGGGCAAAGGTTACGTAAAACCTGGAGAAAAATTAAGAATAAAAATTAAGTCAAGCCTAGGCATAAATGAATGAGTCTAGGAAAATAGGACAAAAATATATAAAAAGGGATAAGTAAGAGCCACAACGGTCTCAGAAAAAGACCAGAAAGCCAAGTAATGAAAGTTAGGATAGGTCAACACTTGGGTATGATAAACTATATTAGGCAACCTGACATAAAATCGAAAAGAGATTAAGGGAAAAGGAAATAATAGATGACATAGGAAATCTTGGAAAAAAAAGGGGAGAAGTGGAAAATGATAGTAAGTAGTAACCTGAAAAATGTCTACTGTAGGAATGAATCTGAGCGGAAGAAATTGGTGGGGTCCAGAACGCAAGATGGGACCTGCGATGCTAACTAGGGAATAGCCCTAAACTCTGAGGATAACATAAATAATAACACTATTACCTTAAACAATACAAATCTGGTGGTATCCGAACTGATATGGGATGTCCACATTGTGAGAAAAAGAGGAAAGAAATATTAGAAGATTAGAGTAGAATCTAGGTATGTAATTGTACTCAATAAAATGTGAGTATAAAATATTGTCGGTTCAAATTTCGAGGACGAAATTTTATTAAGGGGTGGTAAATGTAATACCCTAACCTAATTTGGAAGCATGAGGAAATAGGATATAAAAACAAAAAAATATATAAAAATTATGAGGAATTTAAATGCGGAAAAACCAAGATAAATGAATTAAGTACTGGAATAACGCAATGGTTTAAGTATTGGTCTATGTGTTGCGAAGGCATGCGGTTGATGGAAGATTGGACCAAACAACTGTCCTAGCACCATGATGCCAAACGAGAGTGAAGAGAAAAAGTAGGAGAGAGCGGACACCAGTGAGATTGGAGAGAGCGACACCAGCAGATTGGAGAGAGCGACACCAGTGAGGGTGAAGGCAGCGAGAGAATGGGAGAGAGTGAGTTGGTTTAAGGAGAGAATAGGAGAGAGCGAGATTGTTTTGAGTGAGAGAATGGGAGAGAGTGAGATTGATTGACGGAGAAAATGGGAGAGAGCGAGATTGGAGAAGAAACGAGAGTTTGAGCAAAAAAAGTAGGAGAGAGCGAGATCTGCCAGCGAGAAAGTGGGGAGAGCAGAGAGTCGCGAGAGTGAAGCCAGCGAGAAGTGGGAGAAGAGAGAGAGCCACGAGAGAAGAACCAGCGAGAAATTCGAGAAAGGCGAGAGCCACGAGAGTAGAGAGAGCGATGAACAGACAAACGCATTTTAAAGGGGCTAGACGCATTCATTATATATTTGGACAATTATTCGAAAATTAAGCAGTTGATGTGCAAAATGAGATTTCATGCAGGAAGACTTAAGAAAGTAGTGTACGGCTAAGATTACATGCAAATTAAGATAATTTTGGTTGGCAAACTCAAATATTAGACACTCAAAGCTCGGTTTGCCCAAGTTAAGCATGGGTAGCTTAAGAAAGAAGCCATTTGTATGGTGAGTTTCGCACAGAAAGGAGCTAGGAACAGCTATAAATAGAAGGCCCCGGGCTGAAAGTTAAACTCATTCCAAACAAATTCTAGTAGTAAAAATCCTATATAGAGAGTGAGTTTTTAGTGAATAGGCTGTCGTTGGTCTGGAAGGAAGGAATTTTGAAGGAGGTGCTACTCAAATTCCAATTTGGTCTAAGTAGGGTAAGCTGGAGTTCTTTAGGAAGTATTTTTAATTATTTAAGAAGTTATATTAATTGAAGAATTTCCTTGCAACAAGATTAATGGCAGGGAACAAAATACGAAAGGGGAAACTGGCAAAACGTGAGTGTTATAGCTTTATAGTTTCGATTATTCGTGAGTGTTTACAACGTTGAAGTATCTGATTGTTATTACAGTTTTGGCATACCGTGAATGTTTATATATATAAATGCATGATAGGAACGTTATTATGGCTTTGAACATATCGTGAATATTATATTTTATAGCCTTGATATAAAAAGAAGATTCTGAATATATATACAGTGTGCGCATATTATGAATATTTATTTTGACTCTATACTTTGATATAGAAATATAGGAACAAGTAATGCGAAATATATGCTTTTGTGATATGATGATTGCCATGATATATGTTTGTGTAGTAACTATGGAAACTGCGATTATGTCCGGGAAGTGGTTAGCATTCTTAACTAAAGGTGCTTGGTGGGAAAAATTGGTCGGCTTCGTCGGCGGGAAATAATAGTCGGTGACGACCAGAGCGGAAAATTGGTCAAGTACCTAAAGTATGACTAACGGGATTATAAAATGGTCGATGTGCACACATTGGCGGGAATTGGGGTCATAGGAAGGTTTCCATAGATGATTGTATTGATTGATGATATGATATGCATGCTACATGTGGCTTTTGGGATAAAGATTACTGGTTGTATGATTATATCTTTGACTGTGCATGAGTTATAATGCGAGTATTGGCATGTGATTGATTTCCTAAAAATGATGATTTTCAAAGTGAATTTCATCTTAAAAGAACCACTCACTGGGTTTAGTAGCTCACACTGTTCCAAATGTTTTCTTAATCCCCCCCCCCCCAAGGTAACAAAGCGGAGCGTTCGAAGAGAAGTCCACCACCCACCACCAAGAGTGTGAGCTACTAAGCCCAGTGAGTGGTTCTTTTAAGATGAAGTTCACTTTGAAAATCATCATTTTTGGGAAATCAATCACATGCCAACACTCGCATTATAACTCATGCACAGTCAAAGATATAATCAGGCAACTAGTAATCTTTATCCCAAAAGCTACACGTAATATGCATATCATATCATCAATCAATACAATCATCTATGGAAACCTTCCTATGACCCCAATTTCCGCCAATGTGCACATCAACCATTTTATTGATCCCGTTAGTCATGCTTAGATACTTGACCATATTTTCCGCCGGTCGTCACCGACTATTATTTCCCAACGACCGAAGCCGACCATTATTTCCCGCCGACCGAAGCCGACCAATTTTTCCCGCCAAGCATCTTTTGTTAAGCATGCTAACCACATCCTGGTCATAATCGCAGTTTCCATAGTTACTACACAAACGATATCATGGCAATCATCATATCACCAAAAGCATATATTTTGCATTTACTTATGCCTATATTTCTATATCAAAGTATAGAGTTAAATAAATATTCATAATATGCCACACTCTATAAATACTCAGAATCTTCTTTTTATATCAAGGCTATATAATATAGTGTTCACAATATGCTTCACACATACCAAAGTTATAAATATTAAAACTATATCACATAGGCAGTACCTATTATGCATGTCTTTAATTAAACTTCACAGCACGTAGCAAAGTCACAATAACACCCTAATATGCATTCAATTACTAAGACCTCACAGTATTCAAAGCCATAATAACGTTCCTATCATGCATTTATATATATAAACATTCACAGTATGCCAAAACTATAATGACAATCATGATACTTCAACGCTGTAACACTCACGATATATCGAAACTATAAAGCTATAACACTCACTGTTTTGCCAGTTTCTCCTTTCGTATTTTGTTCCTTGCCATTATCGTTGTTTGCAAGGAAATTTTCCAATTAATATTACTTCTTAAATATAATTAAAAATACTTCCTAAAGAACTACCAACTTACCCTACTCAGACCAAATTGAATTTGAGCAGCACCTCCTTCGAATTTCCTTCCTTCCAGACCAACGACAGCCTATTAAAAAAAAACTCACTCTCTCTATAGGATTTTTGCTACTGGAATTTGTTTTGAAATGAGTTTAACTTTCAGCCGGGGCCTCCTATTTATAGCGGTTCCCAGCTCCTTTCTGTGCGACAACTCACCATACAAATGGCTTCTCCTTAAGCTACCCATGCTAACTTGGGCTAACCGAGCTTTGAGTTGTCTAATTTTGAGTTTGCCAACCAAAATTACCTTAATTTACATGTAATCTTAGCCGTACACTACTTCTTTAAGTCTTCCTGCATGAAATCTCCCTTTGCCACATCAACCGCTTAATTTTCGAATTAATTATCCAAATTATTAATGAACGCGTCTAGCCCCTTTAAAATGCGTCTGTCTGTTCAATCTCGCTCTCTTCACTCTCGTGGCTCTCGCTCTCTCCCACTTTCTCATTGACTTCGTTCTCATGGCTCTCGCTCTCTCCCATTTTCTCGCTGGCAGATCTCGCTCTCTCCTACTTTCTCGCTCAAACTCTCGCTTTTCTCCAATCTCGCTCTCTCTCATTCTCTTGCTCAAATCAATCTCGCTCTCTTCCATTCTCTCGCTGCCTCCACTCTCGCTGTTGTCTCTTTCTCCAATCTCGCTAGTGTCACTCTCTCCTATTTTCTCTTCACTCTCACTTGGCATCACGCGTAGGACAGTGCTTTGGTCCAACGCTTCCATCACTGCATGCCCTTCGCAACACGTAGACAATACTTAAACCATTGCGTTATTCCATACTTAATTCATTTATCTTGGTTTTCCCGCGTCTAAATTTCTCATATTTTTTTTTTTCTTTTTATATCCTATTTCCTCATGCCTTCCAAATTAGGGTTAGGGTATTACATTTACCACCCCTTAAATAAAATTTCGTCCCCAAAATTTGAACCGACAATATTTTATACCCACATTTTTATTGAGTACAATTACGTACCTAGCTTCTACTCTAATCTTTTAATATTTTCTTCCCTTGTCTGTGTTATTCCGTATATTTGTCCAATCGTCTTTTTCCTACCACGTGGACATCCTATATCGGCTCGGGATACCACCAGATTTATATTGTTCAAAGTAATAGTGTTATTATTTATGCCATCTCAGAGTTTTCAGGGTTATCCTCTGGGTTTGCATCACGGGTCCCATCTTGCGTTCTGGAGTCGTTCCCCCACCAATTTCTTCCGCTCAGATCCATTTCCTACAGTAGGCATTTTTCAGGTTACTACTTACTAGTCATTTTCCACTTCCCCCTTTATATATATTTTTTTTCCAGGATTTCCTATGTCCATCTATTATTTCCCTTTTCCCTTAACCTCTTTTTGATTTTATATCAGGTTTTCCTAATATAGTTTATCATACCTAAGTGTTAACTTATTCTAACTTTTATTCCTTGGCTTTTCCTACCTTAGGTAAGCCTTTTTCTGAGATCGTTGTGGCTCTAAACTTATCCTCTTTATTATATTTTTATCTTATTTTCCTAGATCCCATTTATGCCTAGGCTAGACTCAACTTTCATTTTCAATCCTTCCCCAGGTTTTACGTAAACCTTTGCTCTGATACCAAGTTGGTATCAACTTAAATTTTTATACTTAATCTCCTCCTAGGTATTACGTATACATTTGCTCTGATACCAAGTTGTCACACCCCCTCCCAAGCCTTAAACCCCAAGATCGGGAAGGGAGCGTGAGGGTGACTAATAGCATCCTAAGACAATACTCATGTTCAATATTTTCCCCCATATTTATTACAAATTTTAATAAGTTTACAATATTCCCTCTATCCCTCTATACACATAAGTAGATTTTCTCTCTATTCTTTGTTAGATGGTCTGAGCTGTGCCCTTAGAGTTTATCAAATCCTGAGATGGTGGTGGTGGGTGATGGACTCTTCCTCGAATGCTCCACTTTGCTACTGCAGGGATATAAAAAAAACATTTTGAAGAGTGTGAGCTACTAAGCCCAGTGAGTGGTTCTTTTAAGATGAAATTCACTTTGGAAATCATCATTTTTGGGAAATTAATCACATGCCAACACTCGCATTATAACTCATGCACAGTCAAAGATATAATCATGCAACCAGTAATCTTTATCCCAAAAGCTACATGTAGCATGCATATCATATCATCAATCAATATAATCATCTATGGAAACCTTCCTATGACCCCAATTCCCGCCAATGTGCACATCGACCATTTTATTTATCCAGCTAGTCATGCTTAGATACTTGACCATATTTCCCACCGATCATCACTGACTATTATTTCCCGCCAACCGAAGCCAACCATTATTTCCCGCCGACCAATTTTTCCCGCCAAGCACCTTTTGTTAAACATGCTAACTACATCCCGGGCATAATCACAGTTTCCATAGTTACTACACAAACAATATCATGGAAATCATCATATCACCAAAAGCATATATTTTGCATTTAATTATGCCTATATTTCTATATCAAAGTATAGAGTTAAATAAATATTCATAATATGCCACACTGTATATATACTTAAAATCTTCTTTTTATATCAAGGCTATAAAATATAATGTTCATAATATGCTTCACACATACCAAAGTTACAAATATTAAAACTATATCACTTAGGCAGTACCTATTATGCATGTCTTTAATTAAAATTCACAGCACGTAGCAAAGTCACAATAACACCATACTATGCTTTCAATTACTAAGACTTCACAGTATGTCAAAGCCATAATAACGTTCCTATCATGCATTTATATATATAAACATTCACAGTATGCCAAAACTGTAATAACAATCATGATACTTCAACGTTGTAACACTCACGATATATCGAAACTATAAAGCTATAACATTCACTGTTTTGCCAGTTTCTCCTTTCGTATTTTGTTCCTTGCCATTATCGTTGTTTGCAAGGAAAATTCCCAATTAATATTACTTCTTAAATATAATTAAAAATACTTCCTAAAGAAATACTAGCTTACCCTCGTTCTCTGAAGATATTTGAGGATATTCTTCACTGCGGTCTAGTGACCCTGGCCTGGGTTAGACTGATACCTACTGACTATGCCTACAGTGTAGCAGATGTCTGGACGAGTACAGAGCATCGCGTACATCAAACTGCCGACGACAGACGCATATAGGACTCGTCTCATCTCCTCAACCACTTAAGGCGTCTTAGAACACATGTACTTAGACCCAGTGACTCCATGCCTGAATGACAGTAGACCCCTCTTGGAGTTCTGTATCGAGTACTTGAGCAACAGCTTGTCAATGTACGATACCTGAGATAGTGCTAGCACTTTGTTCTTACGATTCCAAAAGATCTGTATACCTAGAACAAATTGAGCCTCTCCTAAATCATTCATTTGGAATTGGGTCGCTAGTCAGTTCTTAACAGCAATCAGTAGACCTACATCATTCCCAATGAGTAGGATATCGTCTACTTACAACACTAAGAAGACTACTGAAACGTTGATGATCTTCTTGTAGACACAAGGTTCATCAATGTTTTGGTCAAAGCCATACGACTTGATCGCAGTATAAACCATATGTTCCAAGATCGAGACGTCTGTTTTAGTCCATAAATGGATCGATTCAGTTTGCAAACTTTTTGCTCTTGACCTTGGGCTATGAATCCCTCGGGTTGCACCATGTAAATGGTCTCCTCAAGATTGTCATTCATAAAGGCCGTCTTGACGTCCATTTTCCAAATCTCATAATTATAATAAGCTACAATGGATAGGAGGATGCGGATCGACTTTAACATGGCAACAGGCGAGAAAGTCTCCTCATAGTCGAATCCCTCTACCTAGGTATAACCCTCTGCCATAAGTCGAGCCTTGATGGTCTGTACCTTCCCATCAACAACCCTATTTGCGCTTGTAGATCTATTTACAACCTATAAGTTGTACCCTATAAGGCTGATCTACAAGATCCCATACTGAGTTGAAATACATCGACTCCATCTTGAGATCTATGGCCTTGACCCATGCATCCTAGTCAATATCCTCCATTACCTTCTTATAAGACAACGTATCCTCAACGTCGCCATCTGCTACCATAACAAGAATTTTCGTGAAACCTAGATAGCGGACGGGTGGGTTCGCAATCTTTCCACTATGTCGAGGTTCCCTCAACTCTGAGGTGGAACCGACCTACTAGATGAACTCCCATAAAAAACTCTTGCAGCTGTCTCTTATACACATCTAGATGTGTATAAGAGACAGGTACTGGGCTACTCCCTATGCAGAAATGACGTAAACTAGCTTTACGCCCATTTCACAACTCTAGAGGTGTTCTCGCAACACTCTTGGAGGGAACACAGTTGAGTATGTATATCACAGTTATACACATCTAGATGTGTATAAGAGACAGGTGCAGGGAAACTCCAAATGCAGAAATGACGTAAACTAGCTTTACGCCCATTTCACAACTCTAGAGGTGTTCTGGCAACACTCTTTCACGGAACACAGTTGAGTATGTATATCACAGTCTCCACTGCGAAACCCCAAAACGAGTCCGATAAGGAAGTGTAACTTATCATCAAGCGAACCATGTCTAATAGGGTCCTATTTCTCCTTTCCGCTACACCATTCTGCTGAGGTGTACCCAGCGCTGAGAGTTGGGAAACGATTCCATGTTCTATCAAATAGTCCTGGAATGCCGAGTCCAAAAACTCTCCACCTTGATCCGATCGAAGTGTTTTAATTCGTTTATCCAATGCGTTTTCAACTTCAGCCTTGAACTCTTTGAACTTTTCAAAGGATTCGGACTTCCAATGCATAAGATAAACATACCCGTACCTGGAGTAATTATCAGTAAAACTGATAAAATACTCATAGCCACCTCAGGCTTGCATATCCATAGGACCATAAAGGTCAGAATATACTAACTCAAGAGGCTCCTTAGCTCTATAACCTTTTCCAGTAAAAGCTTGTTTAGTCATCTTACCCTCAAGGAAAGATTCGCACACTGGTAAATAATTTTCTTCTAACTCACTTAGAAGTCCATTCTTTCTCAATCTCTCAATCCTATTGAGATTGATGTGCCCTAAACGAAGATGCCAAAGTTGGGCATTTTCTTTTGGAGAAATACGTCGACGTTTTGATTGGGTTACAACAGTTCTAAACAATTTAGTATTATGGAGGGAACTAATGGCTAACGACCTTAGCACATATAAATTCGATTCCAGAATTGTTGTGCAAATAAAAACACCATCTTTATGAATAAACGCTTTATCCATAATAAAAGAGACAATATATTTACTTTGCAATAAACACTTTACAAAAATGAGGTTCCTTTTTAATTCGGGAACAATATATACATCATTCAAAATAAGAAACCTATTATGTAAAGCTAACTGGAGCCCTTCCACTACCACAGCTAAGACGACATGCCCGGTGCCTACTCGCATCGTCATCTCACAAACCTTCAGCTGTGGCCAAGATCTAATCCCCTAAAAAGAAGAATAAACATGGTTAGTAACGCCCGAATCAATTATCCAGGCTGAATCATCATTCTCCACTAAACAAGTTTCAAGAACTAGTAAATCATATTCACTTTTATCTGTCTTGGCTGCTTCTCTTTCAGATACCGAGGACAGTTCCTCTTCCAGTGTCCATTTTGGTTGCAGTGGAAACACTTTCCCTTAGTAACCTGTGGATGCCTCCTTGGGGCGACAGGCGGTGGGTTAGCAGGTGCCTTCCCTTTTCCCTTACCACCCTTCTCCTTCTTCCCTATTGCAGAGTTAGAAGTAGAAGGTGCAAACTTCGTTCCTAAGGTCGAACGTTTATGGAACATCCTGGAGGATGAAGTAACATTTGCCTCACCATTCTTTCTTTCCTTACTTTTCAGTTAAGATTGGTAGGTCTGCAACTCGTTGAGGAGAGTTGTAAGGTTATATTTCACTTTGTCAAGAATCACATTGCTAAAAAAGTGCATGAAGTTCTCCGGAAAAGAATGCAAGAGTATGCTAACCTGGCTGTCCTCATCGATGGTAGACCTATTCAATTCGCCACATTAAAGTGGACCATCATGTTAAGCACATGTTCATGAACAGAGGTGCCTTCTTCCATTTTGGAGTTGAATATGTATTCAAGAGCCTCATGCATAAGCTATTCAGACGGTTGTCCAAACATCCCCCGAAGGGACTCCATGATCTCACGCGCTGAGACCATAGGCTCATGTTTCTTGGCCAAGACTTCATAAAGACTTGCCAAGATGTAGGCTCGGGCCTTCTCATTCGCCCTTGTCCATCGCTTGTATGCCTCCCAAACATTTCGAGCGGCATTAGAAGCTGAAATAGGAGGACAAGCCTCCGTGAGAGCGAACATGAGATCCTCGATGATCAGGATCATCATGATCATGTGTTTCTATGTTGCGAAATTATCGCCAGTTAGTTTTTCGGCGTATAACAATGCCAACGTGGTTGTTGCCATTTTGAAAAAAGTTGTTGAAAATACGAACAAAACTTTATTAAATTTTGCTAAACCACTTTTAAACCAATCAATTTTGCAAAATAGGTTCATGTACCCTAAGTTATAGACTTCTATTTTTCAATGATGTCCTAGTGAGGCAGGACAAACGTCACCGGTGGGGTGATCAGTTGTCCCTTCGCTGGGATGAGACATTTTCAACCATTAGGCATAACCAAATCTTGAAACTGAACCTAACAGCCACCATTTTTCGGTCTAGAACTGTTAACCTTTAACAATTCTGTGTAAGTGTGACACCTTGCTTTCGGTGCCAAAGTCCCGTCCTAATGAGCCACCGTAGGGAAGAAGCAGATTAGGACAAGAGACTAAGTTACTTTATCCTTTTACAGAAGATCAAATAAAAAAACACGCAAACTGCCATCCTTTAGGGGGACACTCCTAGGGTGCCTCAAGGCGATGCGCAGTAACTTTATTCAATCTAATGAAGGAGACCGAGAGATATGTTGTCACACTCTCGCTCCCACTTACTATGATCATTCTCTCCATATACCTTGATATTGACCTACCCAAACACCATCCATTAAGGGGACAACCAAAGGTGCCGCGAGGCCGAGGGTAGATCTCATGGTGTGGACTATTTAGGAGAAACGTGAAAGGTTTAAGTGAAGCATCTTATGCCCCAAATACCTCCCACTGAATGTTCTACCTAGGTTCATTAACCTAGATAATTCAGCTACTGATTTTAGTCTAAGTCGTCTTTTTAATCTTTGCTCATAAACAACGTTTGTCTATGAAAAATGAACAAGTTTAAGTAGTCATATTTAAACATTTTAATGGACTGTCCTTAACTTGCATGCATGCATCAAATCTATCTAATTCACCTTTCTAGGTAAGTTCCGAGGTAGGGGTGTTACGTTTTCGTCAACTTAAATACCCCAGCCTAGATAGAACCTGCCTTAGACAAAAAGTCCCTTATAGATAGATTTGCTACACTTTAAACTTTTATTAGCCAATTTAATCCTATTAAACTGATTAAAAGATTAAAGCCTTAGGGTTGCTAATCATATTAGAACCGTGATCTTAGGTTTATGTGATCCAAGTTTTAACACTTTAAAATCATGAATTAAACCTAAGTGAGCATGCATGTCTTTCTTATTTCTTTTAGTTCTAATTTCTCTTTAACTTTTAAAAAGAAACAACTAAAACCATTGCACACAACAAGGTGTTTATAACTTTTATAAAGTAACCTATGTGTCATGCTTCATGCAATTTCCGATCATTACTATATATAACTTTTATATAATGCATAACAACTAAGCAAACATGCTATCATTTACCTTTATACTATAACAATTATAATATAAAGATGATGCATGTCAATGCTTTTTATGCATGCATAAATATAACTCTTATATTATATGATGCATGAGCATGCTCTTACATAATTAAATCATGCTTCTCTAAATTATAACAATTACAATAAAGAGATGATGCATGACCATTGCATAACTTAAGGTGGGATTTACTATATGTGCATACCATATGACATATAAAAAACATGCATCGCATGTATTAAATAAAGGATTAATGGACGGGGATGCGCCTTTACAAAAAATTGGAATGAAATAACCCTATCTATTATATTTTTCATCAGACAAATCGGTTCATAGGAGAACCGGGACTTAAACCGCCAGGAGGACTCCATCGTGTAGTAAATGTCGTAGGTAGACAACCATCCAACGCGCACTAGACGATAGAAGAAAAATTAAACGATCACATAGACGAAAACGAGGTTGTGAAGCCTGATCGTCTATGCAACCGCTTAACGCGGCGACAAGTAAACGATTTACCTTGCATTACTAAGCGATCGTTTTGTCAGTTACTAAGCAATGAAGCTTGCTGACTTAAACGATCGTTCAGTGCGCGCGCTCGTTAAACGATACACGAGCATTCCATCGTCTACACGACCCGATACTCAGCAATCGCATACCCGATTTTCAACACGATGCGATCAACTCTTGATCGCATACCCCATCGTTTAACCGATGCGATCAACAGCGATCGCGTACCCCATCATCTGCATGATATGATCAATAGCGATCGCGTACTCAATCATCTGCATGATGTGATCATCCTTTGATCACCTCCTTCCTCAAAGAACCACAATGCTTGCTCCGATCTTCTTCACGGACGAATCAAAACTTCAAACAGACTTTGAATACGGACTCAATAACGATTATTAATGCCCAAAAACGTAGAGGCCTTTACAAAATACCGCAAATGTAAAATAATTAAATCAAACCGAGGCTAATCATCCACGAAAACATCCATTAATCCCGCACATCCACATCAATTTAATGATTAAACAGTGAAGAAATGCACCCACCATGAAAGTAAATGTAATTTCGTTGCAACATATGAAATTGGAGTATCAGAACCTGGCTTTGATACCAATTGAAGGATCTCTTACCGAAGAGTCTCATGAGCGCGTTCAGATCGCTCCAACACACCATGTACATTCAAACACACATTTATGCAAACAAATAGTAATTAACGGCATGCTTTGAAGAAAAAAAAAGGGAGAGAGTTCTCATATCATTTGAAGACACTCTTCAAACTATGGAACTCAACGCAGCGAAAGACCTCTACCCGATCAACCAATGCCCAGCAGATGCGTCGACTAGAGCAGCACAAACAACCGCAAACACACGAATGCAGAAGGGACACCACCACTAGAAAAAAAAGCCTTAGGTATTCTCAGATTGAGAACCCAAAGCGTGGTCTTCGGTGAGTTTGGTAGAGGTAGAAGGAAGAACTAATCGTGTAGGCGATAAGCAAGTGAGAGACAATGAAAAGCTATCGAACAGCTAGATGCTTATCACTTAGAAGAAACTACACGATCGTGTAAATTTGATTGAATGATCGTTTAGAAAAAAGTAGGTGATCATTTAGAAAACACGACATACTATGCGATCGTTTAGGAAAGCTAACCAATCGTTTAGGACTTAGTGTGCGATCGTTTATGCGCGAGGTTTGTGATCATTTAGGCACCGACCGATTATCGCATAGGCTCTCGACTTTAAGCAATCGTTTACGTTTTCACACCAATGCAAACCTTTCAGTCTTTTTTCTGAACTTTTCAAAATGAAACAAATTTCATTTTTATTCATTGGTTATAATAATCGACGTTGTTTCCCCACTAACGCACGCTCGAGAGAGATTTTAGGTTAATGATCGTATAATTAACCAATTATATTATTAATAAATATAATCATATTATATTTTTACCCTATAGTTTGATATCACATATCTACTATAGTAATTTCTTCTCTACTTGATATAAATCATACTTGTATCTAATTTCCTCTAAAATAATATATCTCATACATTTAGGCAATTATATCATATATAATTAACTAGTCTAATTATATCATATATAATCGAACTTCCTCTTGTCAATTTGAACATTTTAAATTAACCCAAACACTGATTCTTGACTTTATCCAAGCTACGCAGGGGACCTAATGAACCTGTGGCTCGAAACTCCAACGGTCCGTGAATAGTTGACTAAACTCTTTAGCCACGAGATCCATCATCTGTTAACTGTTAGGCATTCCACTTAAGACCAACAACTGAACTCTTCTTACCACAGATATATTTCTGTGTCCATCGAATATAACCAATCATGAGTACGATGACCCTTCACAGATGCTCGTAAGTACACCTAGGCCAAATTACCGTTTTGCCTCTGTAGTTACATCTCACTTCTTAAGTACCACTGATTCCTCTAATGAACAATACAACATAGTCCAACTATGTGTGAACACCTCTTGGACCAAGAGAAGGTGTGTGGCACCACATCATTCAAGCTCTGGAATCAGCCCTTAAGAGAGCTATCTATCTACTTACTCCTACCTCGGGGAAGGAGTGAATTCCATCTTATGTACCTGAGTTCCCAACTCCCAAATGAGACAAATCTCCAAAATGGTAGGTTTGAATCGGTGACCTGGCCACTCGCACCCATACAAATCAAAGGACTGCCCTTAATGGCAGGATTTCCCAACTCACTCCGAATTGAGGTCATGTTACCTATGGTCATCCTAGTGAAATGAAGTCTCTGTCATGAACGGTGTTATATAATGAGACGTTAATACTTCGTGGTCGGGTTTATACAAACTCTTGTATTAGGACGCTCTCCACTCCCATGTCCCCAACACGAATGATCAGGATCAGACCATATCTGTGACAAGTCACAACATTTGTGACCATTCCACAAACGGGCCGCATCCGTAGTGTTACCAGGATAAGGTTTCCCTCTTATATTCCATATACTACAGACCATTTTGGTTATCACTCAAGACATGATCCACTTGTATGTCACCACATACACGCTTGAGCCACATAAAGATAACCAAGGATTTTATGTTTATTTGTTTGTGGTAAAGCAAATAAAAACATGCAACGGAGCAAAATATAAAAATGTGAAGTAAAATATCATATATTATACAACACAAGCGTTCGTACCAAATTGTTTACAAACTACAGGACACGAGACTTTAGGGCATCAATCCCAACAGAGAACACAAACTACACAAGATGGAATTTACTCCCTTCTCATTCCTTGGAAAGTAGATTAAATTGCTTCCTTAATAGCTGGTTCTGGGTCTTGAACAATGAGTGGTACTTTAATATCTGGTTCTGGGACTTAAACAATAGTCCTCTTATATTTCCTTTAGTAGTTACTGAGGGGGCCTTATGGACTTATAGATTAGAAGCTCCAATGATATGAGATAATTTTTATTAAACTCCTTTAATCCAATTAATCAATATTCATTAACTACTGGATATTCTACTAAAGACCGATAGCTGCATTCTTTGCACAAATGAAATCCTTGATCTTAATTTGGTCAAAAGAAAAAATTTAAATAGAGAAGGGTTTCCCCCTTCTTCAAGTATTTCCTTATTTGCCCTTAGAGCTCAATTAATCAAATAACATTTATTTGACTAATTAGAAAATCTAATAAATGACTATATATATATATATAATATATTATATATATATATTAAATCTAATTTGTAGTTACTTAATTAAATAAACATCATACGTTTATTTGTCTCCACCTCTCAAAGTTAACTAATTCCTTATGAATTTGATTCTCCCAACACTTTCTCCTCTCGACCATTCCTTCTCCAAGGGTTAGAAACCACTCTTCTACCCCTGGATTCCAAGAGAATATCGAGGCCTCTCTTACAATGGTGCTCATTGTTCGATGGAGATCCTTTGCGGAGAAAAAGCTTGGGATTTTTGTGAAGACAGAAGGTAAGAAAATGTTCTTCCCTTTTTTTCTTACTAAAAGGCACGCTAAATGTATAAACATGATTTAGCCTCTATTTTGGTTCTATTCTGTTATGATTTTATATCATATAAACCGAAAAAATCAAAATGCAAGACGTTCACACGCTTCCGCTCGGGATTCGATCCCTTCTTCTAACACCAAAATTAATCTCTAGAAGCTCACAACTCTCTCAGATTCTCACCTAAAGAATAACGAGAAAGTTCTTGTGGTGGTGTTCAAGAACCGTTGTTCGTTGAGTTGTTGTGTTTATGTTGTTCAAGATCAAGAAGGAGGAGTGTAGTTTTTGACTTCTTACTATGGAAATGAACCGTGAAAAAAGTGTTTCTTCAAGGGTTAGTTTCGTTTTTCCTTTCTCCTCTCTAATTTTGCAATAGTAACATGCTTAGGTTAATTTTGTTTATCATGTTTTTATCACCTCTATAATTTCAAGTTATGAAAAATAAAATCAAGACATGAGCCATTTGTTTGCTTCCGCTGTGAGAATTTCAATCCCTCCAATTGGTATTAAAGCCAGGTCGTGTCTCTGATTGTTGTTTTCTAACTTGAATTTAGAGTTTTGGTGGATGTTCATTCTGCATTATAAATGTATGATGGTTTACATATGGATTTTTCAAAAATTGGCATAGATTTATTGCTTTAAAAGAGTTTAAATTTGTAAAGGCCTGGTGTTTTGGGCATTTAATTTCTGCTATCAAGTCTGTAAGTCCATGTCTATGTGTTTGCTTGGGTTGCTGAAGAGTTTGGTGGCCATTGGAGCAAGAACGGACTGGGGATCGAAGAAGAGGAAAGCAATCTGCCGTGGAGTGTAATTACACTGTAAGACAGAATGCCCAGTGTAGCTACGCTCGACAACAACATTACGACATTGATGCGGAGTGCAGCAACGCTACGTGCAGCGTAAGGCTACGCTACGACTAAGCAAAAGCCATCATAACAATGCTGGTATTGAGCATCATTATGCTTCGAGGACAGTTCACGCGCGCGTTAGGTAGTTCGAGGTCGTGCATCCGAGCGTCAGTTGGAGCAGTTTTTGCTTGTTTTTTTTAATTAATCTGTAATATTAATTAATTTGTAATATTTTTAATTAACTAAATTAATATAAAAGTTATATTAATTTAATTAATTGTTTTTTATGCCAATTTTTAGTCAAATATTTTTGTTTATTATTTTATACATGTGATGTATGATTTAGTTTATTATATTGCTAATATATGTCATATAGTATAAAAGTCTCACCATAGTATAAACATATATTCATGCATCATTTTTAGTATGAGTATTATGTTATATAGTTGCATGATTTAATTAAGCATGTTCATGCATCACATTTAATATAAATGTTATTACATGGTTACATACATATATAACATGTCCATGCTGAAGGATCTCTTACCGAAGAGTTCCACGAGCGCTTTCGGATTGCTCCGATCTCACCGTGACCGAAATACACATTATACATTCAAAACATACAGTTATGCAAACAAATCTTAATTAACGGCATGCTATAAACAGATATACCAAAGGAAAGAGTACCATACCAGTTGAAGACAATCTTCAATCTTCGGAACTCAACGCAGTGGAACCCTCCACCTAATCAACCAATGTCTAGCAGCAGCATCGACTACAGCAGCACGAACAACCGTACAAACATGAACGTCGCGGGGATGACACCACTAAAAAAGAGCCCCAGGTATTCTCGGAGTGAGAACCAAAAGCGTGGTCTTTGGTGAATTTGGTAGAGGAAGGAGGAAGCATAGATCGTATAGACGATAAGCAAGTGGAAGGAAAAAAGGCACTATCGCATAGCACAATGTTTATCGTTTAAGAGAAGCTACACGATCATGTAGGTTTTACTGCATGATCATTTAGGAAATGGTATACGATCATTTAGTAAAATCAGCACACACTACGATCATTTAGAGAAACTATGCGATCGTGTAGGAACAAGTGTGCGATCATTTAGGCGTGAGGTGGACGATCGTCTAGGCGGAGAGGAGCTATCGTATAGGCTCTCGAAATGCTTAAGCGATCGTTTAGCTTTCACCAGTACGATCTCTCTAATTTCTTTTGGACGAAGATTGAACTTTTTTTTATTCAAAATGAAACAATTTCATTTTTATTTCATCGATTACAATAACCGACTCATTCCCACTAACCCACGTTCAAACGTGATTTTTGGATTAATTATCATATAATTAACTAATTAATTAATAATAAATATAATCATATTATATTTTTATCCTATAGTTTGATATCACATATTTACTATAGTATTTTCTCATCTACTTGATATACATCATATTTATATCTAATTTCCTCCAAAATAATGTATCTCATACATTTAGCCAATTATATCATATATAATTAACCAGTCCAATTATATCATATATAATCAAACTTCCTCTTGTCAATTTGAACATTTCAAATTAACTCAAACACTGGTTCTCGACTTTATCCAAGCTACCTAGGGGACCTAATGGACCTGTGGCTCGAAGCTCCAACGGTCCATGAATAGCTGACTAAACTTTTTAGCCACGAGATCCACCATCCGTAAACTATCAAGCATTCCACTAAAGACCAACAGCTGAACTCTTCTTACCACAGATATATTTTTGGGTCCATCGGATATAACCAATCATGAGTACGATGACCCTTCACAGATGCTCATAAGTACACCTAGGCCAAATTACCGTTTTACCCCTATAGTTACATCTCACTCCTTAAGTACCACTGATTCCTCTAATGAACAATACAATATAGTCCAACTATGTGTGAACACCTCTCAGGCCAAGAGAAGGTATGTGGCACCACATTGTTCAAGCCTCGGAATCAGCCCTTAAGGGAGCTATCTATCTACTTACCTCTGCCTCGGGGAAGAAGTGAATTCCATCTTATGTAGCTGAGTTCCCAACTCTCAAATCAGACGAATCCCCAAAATGGTAGGTTTGAATCAACGACCTGGCCACTCGCACCCATACAAATCAAAGGGCCGCCCTCAATGGCAGGAGTTCCCAACTCACTCAGGACTAAGGTCATGTTACCTATTGTCATCCTAGTGAAGTGAAGTCTCTGTCATGAACGGTGTTATATAGCGAGACGTTAACACTTCGTGATCAGGTCTTATACAAACTCTATGTATAGGACGCCCCCGCTGCTGTCCCCAACAAACGAATGATTGAAGGGTAGGACACCCAATCCTAGTGATGCAAGTCACAACACTTATGACCATTCCACAAAGCGGGCCGCATCCGTAGCGTTACCAGGATAAGGTTTCCCTCCTATATCTATATACTACAAACCATTTTGGTTATCACTCAAGACATGATCCACTTGTATGTCACTATATACATGCTTGAGTCACATACAGATAACCAGAGATTTTATGTTTATTGGTTTGTGGTAAATCAAATAAAACAAGCAACTGAGCAAAAATACAAGATGTGAAGTAAATATCATATATTGACAACACAAGTGTTCGTACAAACTGTTTACAAACTACAGGACACGAGATTTTAGGGCATCAACCCCAACACATGCATCATTTTATATTATAATTGTTATAATATATAGTTTGGATGATGGATGTATGTTATTAATTTCATTACTTTATAATATAGTTGTTATGTTATGTAATGAAATTTGAGATGCATGAAGCATGACATTACTTAGAAATATAATTGTTAAATATATTTTTTAAGCATGTCATTAGATACATGTATAAATTTTAATTATTTCATATTCTTAATAAATGTTATGAGTTAATGAAATTAGAATTAAAATCAATAATCAAGAGTTAAAATAGGTTGAATTAATTTTAGATGGTTTAAAATTGATTTCACCTAGACCTATGCTAATAATATTTCTAATATGATTAGAAATAGGTTTAAGCTTTTAATTCTATTTTAATAAGATTAAATTGGATAAAATAAAAGGTTAAATTTATAACATAATTGTCTACAAGGGACCTTTGTCTAAGGAAGGTCCTGTCTAGGCTGAGGTATTTAAGCTGACGGAAACGAAATACCCCTACTTGGAAATCGATCTGGAAGGCGAATTAGACAAATATATTATAAACATGCAATAAATGATTAGGTTTATTTAGGTGTTTAATAAACAAGAATCATTATTGTTAAACTATTCAATATAAAAGTTATATTGGGTAAATTTAACAATCACTTAGTTAAATTATTAGCCAGATTTTTCTAAGTTAATAAACCCTAGGTTTAAAACACTCGGTGAGAGGAAATGATGTATATAATATGTCAATTTTCTTTCATGTTTCTCCTTAAAAAGTTTACACCGTAAGATCTATGCTTGACCTCGAGACATCTTTGCTTGTGTCCCCCTACGAATGATGTTTACGTAGGTCAATACTAAAGTGAATGAAGAGAGTGTTTATAGTAAGTGGGAGAAGGACGTGTGTCAACACATCCCACGTCTCTTTCATTGGTTTGTTGTAAAGTTTCATGCTCGACCTCGAGGCACATTGTTTGTTTCTCCCTACGGATGAAATTTGCATGAAAATTTTACACAAACTCCAAAAATGGATAGGATTACATTAATTTTTGCCCAATCGGTTTTTTCCTACGGTTGACCAATTGGGAGGGAACCCGAGAGTCTAAAATGAAAGGTTAAACTTACAAGAAATTGTTAAGTAAGTTAATGATTTCTGGACTGAATAATGATGACTAATCATTATAAGGATAAGAGTTATTCAGGTGTAATGGTTGGTTGAGATTGTCTCAATTTAGTGAAGGGGTGATTGACCACCCTACGGTGGTTTTTATTCTGACTCACTGAAGCATCATTGTAAAATTAGATGTCACATAGGGTTCATAGAATTTTGCTAAAATTTGATTGATTTTTCACGGGTAATGCTTTAATAACTAATATAAATAATACGTATTGTTTCAACAATCTTCAATTATGACTACCACTACATTAAACCTATTAAGTGTAGACAAACTGCACGGTGAAAATTACACGAGTTGGAAAAACACTATAAACACTGTTGATATCGATGACTTGATGTTTGTCCTTATTAAGGAATGACCTCAAGTACTCGCTGTCGGGGCATCTCAAAATGTTCGGGATGCATATGATAGATTGGTCAAGGCAAACAAAAAGGCCCGAGTGTACATTTTGGTTAGCTTATCTAAAGTCTTGGCCAAGAAGCACGAAACCATGGTCACTACACGTGAGATCAAGGATTTTTTTAGGGAGATGTTTGGACAACCATCCATACAACTCTGACACGATGCTTTGGAATACATCTTCAATGCCTGTATGCAAGAATGAGTCTTTTTCGAAAAACATGTTCTCAACATGATGGTCTATTTTAATGTGTTGAGATGAATGGTTCTGTCATCGACGAAACCAGTTAGGTTGGCTTCATTCTAGAGACTCTACCTGAGAGTTTCCTCAAGTTCCATAGCAATGTTGTTATGGACAAGCTAGACTACAATCTGACCACCCTCCTTAATGAATTACAAACTTAATCAGTCCTTAATGAAAGTCAAGGGAGAGGAAAATTTCGCCACTTCCTCAAAGAAGTTCCACAAATGTTTGACATCTGGAACGAAATCTATACCTTTTTATTCCGGCACCAAAAAATGGAAGAAGAAGAAGAGAGGTTAGGGGAAAGTTAACCCTGCTGTAGCCCAGAAGGGCAGGAAGGCCAAGGTTGCCAAAGGAATTTGCTTCCATTGCAACCAGAAGGGACACTAGAAATAGAATTGTTCCAAGTATTGGCAGAGAAGAAGAAAGCCAAACAAGGTAAATATGATTTACTAGTTTTGGAAACCTACTAAATAGAGAGTGATGATTCTACCTAGATAATTGATTCAGACGCCATTAATCATGTTTGTTCTTTTTTTTCAAGGAATTAGTTCCTGGCAGCAACTCAGGGCTAGCGAGATGACTATGTGGGTTAGAACTGGACAAGTCGTCTCAGTTGTGGTAGTGGGAGGCCTAGGATTATTTTTACAGAAATCATATTTATTATTAGATAATGTATATATAGTTTCTGGTATGACGAGGAACTTGATTTTGTAAAATGTTTGCTTGAACAATCTTATGCTTTAGACTTTAAAGTAGATAAAGTGTTCATTTACAAGCATAGTGTTCAAATATTTTCTGCAAATTTAGAAAGTAATTTTTATATGCTAACATCATTAGCATCTAAGACCCTTCTTAATATTGAAATGTTCAGAACTACAATAACTTAGAATAAAAGATAAAAGGTTTCTCCTAAAGAAAATGCCCAACTTTAGCACATAAGATTAGGTCACATAAATCTCAATTGGATCGAGAGGTTGGTTAAGAATGGACTTCTAAGTGCGTTAGAATAAAAATTTTTACCGGTATGTCAGGGATGCTTTAAAGGCAAAATGACTAAAAGGCCTTTTACTGAAAAAGGTCATAGAGCCAAAGCATTCTTCAAACTGGTACATTCGGACCTCTGTGGTCCTATGAATGTTAAGGCGAGATGAGGGTTTGAATATTTCATCTCTTTTATAGATGCTTATTCTAGGTATAGGTATGTTTACCTAATACAGTATAAGTCTGAAGCGCTTGAAATGTTCAAGAAGTATAAGCCTGAGGTTGAGAATACATTAGGTAAAATGATTAAGATACTTCAAACCGATTGAAGTGGAGAATATATGGATTGAAGATTCCAAGACTATTTGATAGAACGTGGAATTGTATCCCAACTCTCAACATTTGGTATACCTCAGCAGAATGGTGTATTAGAAAGGAGAAGTAGAACCTTATTAGACATGCTTTGGTCTATGATGAGTTATGCTCAATTACCTGATTCATTTTGGGGTTATGCAGTACAAACCGCAACTTATATTTTGAACTACGTTCCATCCAAGAGTGTTTCTGAAACATCTTTGGAATTATGGAATAACAGTAAAGGTAGTTTATTCTATTTATGGATTTGGGGTTGCCTAATACACGTGCTTGAGGCCAATCCTAAGAAATTGAAACCTTGTTCAAAATTATGCCTATTTGTAGGTTATCGCAAGAGAACGAGGGGTAGTTACTTCAACGATCCTAAATATAATAAAGTATTTGTGTCAAAAAATGCTACATTTTTAGAAAAGGACCGCATCAAGGAACATAAGCCACATAATAAGTGAAGGAATTCGTTTACAAGGAGATCCATGAGCGGAAACGGATCGTCCAAATTCTATTTAGATTGAAAACACAAATTTACAGCAAACAAATAGTTTATGCATTATAAGTAAAATTACAGTATGCTTTTTAAACAAGAAATAGAGATCAAGTGATAATACCTTTGAAAAGCACTTCTTCTCATACAATACTCGAATAGTCTCGAACTCTTCAAACAACAACAAGAACTTGAAGACTCTCTTCAAGTTAATCACGAACTAAAACGAGACACAACCACTTGGATTCCTCGGTATACTCGAGGTGAGAACCCAAGAGTTGTGGGCTCTGACTATTTTAGTTAGGAGGGAGTTTGAGAGTTTGGAGGAGGAAGACAATTAAGGAAGAAGCACTATCGTATAGTTTCTGCTTCAATCGTTTAGCGAAAAGTGTCTATCATATAACCTCTGTCAATTTCGTGTAAACTTGTTTTTATCGTATCGTTTGAAGAAAAGAAAATTCATTTTTCATTTTATTCCAATTGCCATAAAAACTGCATAACCACCCATTAAGGTGGTTTGAGAGAAAAAATGGATTATTATTCAAAATAATAAAATAATATAAATAAATATAATAACCAACTTATCATATTATATTTATAAACTATAGTCTTAATATTGCATCAAATACAATATAAATTATAGTTCATTTTCTCTATTTCATGGCTTTTAATATAAATTAAATTATATTTATATTAAAATTTAACAACTAAGAATCTCATGCATAGAAAATATATTTGAATCATATTCAAATATTTATTCCTCCTATTAAACTATAATGTATCAATTACATTATATCATATATAATTGAATTGATTTAATTATATCATATATAATTAAATTCTCCCTTATTAATTCGAACAATTTAAATTAACCCAACAACTGATTCTCAACGAAATCCTTATGAGCTACCAAGGGGACCTTATGGACCTGTAGCTTAAAGTTCCAACGGTACGTGAATAATTAATTAAACTCTTTAATTACATTATCCACCATCTGTTAACTGTCGGGCACTCCACTAAAGATCAACAGCTACATTCTTCGCACTATAGATATATTTCTATATCCATTGGATATAACCAATCAACAATACTATGACCCTTCACAAATTACTCGTAAGTACAGTTGGGCCAAATTACCGTTTTTCCCATGTTGTTACATCTAACTCCAAAAAACATTCTCTCAAATAATATTATTCTCCCTCTGCCCGTGGACATAGCTAACACACTGTTAGTGAACCACGTATATCTGTGTGTCGATCTTCTCTATCTCTACATTCCTTTTTGTGTTCTTTAATTGTCAATTTCGTAACAAACTGGTATCAGAGCCTTGTTAGGGTTTTTTCAAAATTCTGCATTTGTTCGACAATTGAAGATGTTTGGCGTGAACATAAAGATCGACAAATTTACAGGAGGAACAGTTTTGGTTTATGGCAGATCAAGATGCGATCCCTGCTAAAGCAGCAGGGGCTGTGGGCGTCGCTGACGGGTAAGTCAAAGAAGGCTGTCGTGGATGACGAAGAGTGACAGACTCTTGAGGAGAAGGCTTATTCAATGATCATGCTATGTTTGGCTGATGACGTTATCATCGAGGTCACAGATGAAGTTGGAAAGTCTTTACATGATGAAATCTTTAACCAAGAAGTTGTTTATGAAGAAACGTCTGTATCATCTACGTATGCAGGAAGGTACGTCTCTACGAGACCATCTTGATCAATTCAATAAAATTTTATTAGATCTGCGTAACGTAGAGGTTAAGGTTAATGATGAGGATGCTGCCCTAATTCTGTTGACATCTTTGCCCCCGTCGTATGAGACTTTCGTTGACTCGTATATTGGAGGGAAAGAAACTCTGACCTTAGAAGATACAAAGTCCACGTTGCTTATGAGAGAGGATCGTCAAAATGCCGGAAGTTCAATTACAGAAAGTTAGGCATCTGGGTTAGCTGCTACAGGGAGCAAGGGACATAGGAATTCTGGTAAGCAAAAGTCGAACCAAAATAAAAAAGTCTTCGAAGTCAAAGGGTTCTAGGTCAAATGATATTTGTAACTACTGTAAAGAAAAGGGGCATTGGAAAACCGAATGTCCTAAGATAAAAAGGAATCAGGAAAAGAAGGAAAATAGTGACAAAAGGGAAGCATCCGCCTCTGTTGCACAAGTTGAGATTGATTCTGAAGAAGTCGAGATCGATTCTGAAGAAGATTTAACTTTAGTTGTGAATGAACAGTCACATTCTGATGATGTGTGGGTTCTCGATTCTAGGGCATCTTATCATATGTGCCCAAATAGAGAGTGGTTCTCAACCTATCAGCAAATAGATGGAGGGAATGTTAGCATGGCTAATGCTGTTGTGTGCAAGATAGTTGGAATCGACTCATTCAAGATACGAACACATAATGGTGCCTTCTACACTTTAAAAGAGGTTAGGCATGTTCCACTAATGAAGAAAAGTTTGATATCCTTTAGTGTACTCGATAGCAAGAGTTACAGTTTTAAAGGTAAAGGTGGAGCAATGTATGTCTATAAGGGTTCTGAGGTAATTCAAAAAGGCATAAAGCATGGAACACTGTATTTTCTATTAGGTTCCACGATAACAGGTTATGTTATTGTTGCATCATCGGTCGTTCACAAGGATGATATGACTAAGTTATGGCATATGAGACTTGGTCATATGAGTGAAAAAGAGATGCAAATTCTGTCAAAAAGAGATCTTCTTTGTGGGTACAAGGTGTAAGATTTTGAATTTTGTGAACATTGTGTATTTGGGAAGCTTCATCGCAGCAAGTTTCCAAGAGGTGTTCATCGTACAAAAGGGACACTTGATTATATTCATTCAGACTATTGAGGACTATCCAAAGTTGAATCTATTGGAGGCAGTAGATATTTTTTGTCGATAATTGATGATTACTCAAGAATGACTTGGGTTTTTATGATGAAACATAAAAGTGAATCCTTCAAGAATTTCAAGTAGTGGAAGATATTGATTGAAAATCAAACTGGGAAGAAGATCAAATGGCTGCAAACTGATAATGGTCTAGAATTCTGTGGATCTGAATTTAATGAGTTCTGTAAAGCTGAAGGGATTGTTTGCCATCACACTGTTAGGAATACTCCATAGAAAAATGGGGTTGTAGAACATATGAATCGGACATTGTTGGAGAGAGCAAGATGCATGCTCTCTAATGCAAGGTTGGCTAGAAAGTTTTGGGCAGAAGCAGTAAATACATCATGTTATCTGATCAATCGTGCACCTCACACAGCTATTGATAATAAAACACCTTACGAGTAAGCCTGTAGATTATTCTTTATTAAAAGTTTTTGGTTGTACTGTCTACTATCATGTTAATGAGGTTAAATTAGAACCGAGAGCTAAAAAGGGTATATTTGTGGGTTTTGGGGATGGAGTTAAGGGATATAGAGTCTAGTCACCTTCTGAGAATAGAGTCATACTTAGTAGGACTGTGATATTTGATGAAAATTCCATGCTTAACTCAACCATAAAGCCTTTTATGACGTCTACTGATGTGGGAGAAAGTAGTAGTGTTGATAAATAAGTGGAGATGCAATTCACTTTAGCTGTGAATGAATTACAACATCAAGGTGGAAAAGATCAACACGTTACTATAGAAACTAATGTGCAACCAGAAATTAAGGTTCCTAGAATGTCAGAAGTTGCTTTGCCTGAGAATTCTAGATCACGAGTAGATCAACTGAGCATAGCTCGTGATAGAGCTAGAAGATTTGGTGTTGGACCTCCTGTGAGGTATGGTTTTGAATATATGGTTACTTTTGCATTGTAGGTTGTTGAAGAGGTGGATCCTCATGAGCCATCCATCTATAAAGAAGTTGTGTCATGTGGTGAGTCTGCTTAATGGCTTGCTGCTATGGGGGATGAGCTGGAATATCTTGACAAAAATCAAACTTAGGAATTAGTTAAACGACCTAAAGAGAGAAAAATTGTCATTTGTAAATGGGTCTCCAAGAAAAAGGAGGGAATATCACCTTCAGAGGGCATTAAATATAAAGCTCGAGTTATTGCTAGAGGGTTCACACAAAGAGAAGGAGTTGATTTAATGAGATATTCTCACCAGTAGACAGACATACTTCTATCAGGGTGTTACTAGCTATAGTAGCGCATCAGAATTTAGAACTTGAACAACTAGATGTGAAGATAGCTTTCTTACATGGAGAGTTGGAGGAAGAGATTTATATGACCCAACCAGATGGGTTCCAGTGTCCAGGTAAAGAAGATTATGTTTGCAAGTTGAAGAAATCTTTGTATGGGTTAAAGCAGTCTCAAAGGCAGTGGTACAAACGATTTGACTGCTATATGATTGGACTTGGCTATAACAGGAGGCCGTATGATTGCTGTGTATATCACAACAAAGCTGATAATGGTTCGATGATTTATCTACTTTTATATGTAGATGATATGCTCATAGCTGCAAAGTCCAAGTCTGATATTCTAAAATTGAAGAATCTTCTCAGTGCCATGAGTTTTATATGAAGGATTTGGGTGCTACTCAGAAAATTCTGGGTATGGAGATTTATAGGGACAGAGATAAGAATAAGCTCTTCTTGTGGCAGAAAGGATATATTCAGAAAATATTGTCCAGGTTTGGTATGTCATCAGCTAAGCCTATAGATACCCTTAGTGCTGTAAATGCTCGTTTGTCACTGTGCTTTCACCACAGTCTGAAGCTGAGAAGAAGTACATGTCTTGAGTTCCTTATGTTAGTGCAGTGGGAAGTTTGATGTATGTTATGGTCTGTACTAGGCCTGATCTTACCCATGTTGTTAATGTTGTCAGCAAGTTCATGGATCAACCTGGGAAGAAGCATTGGCAAGCCGTTAAAAGGATTTTTCGTTACCTTAGAGGTACACATGATGTTGGTCTTGTTTATGGGAATTGCACAGAGTGTTTGGTGACAGGTTATTCTGATTCAGACTATGTTGGAGATGTTGACAGTAGGAGGTCTATGACTAACTATGTGTTCACTCTGGGTGGTTCTGTTGTTAGTTGGAAGGCAACCTTACAACCTACAGTTACTTTGTCTACTGCTGAAGCAGAGTACATGGCCTTGATAGAAGCTGCTAAAAAGGGAATATGGCTGAGGGGGTTAGTTAGTGATCTTGGTTTGCATCATGACCAAGCTATTATATATTGTGATAGTTTGAGTGCAATATGCCTAGCCAAGGATCAAGTTCATCATGAGAGAACTAAGTACATAGATGTAAGATATCAGTTCTTAAGAGGTGAGCAGAGAGTTAAAGTGATGAAAATTGGTACTGCTGATAACCCTGCTGATATGTTCACCAAACCGGTTCTACAAGACAAGTTCCAACATTGTTTGGACTTACTAAATGTTTTGAATTGTTAGTGTTCTCCTTTGTGGGACACTTTGAGGCATGAGGGAGAAGTTTGGGTACGTCTGGCGATATTGATTTATGTTGCATTTGGTACATCTGTTATCTGGGAGATAATTCAAATCAAGGTGGAGATTGTTGAAATGCCTTGAATCTGTTTATTGGAGCTTCGAACAACCAAGTGCGCTATATAAACTCCCTAACCCTAGAGGCGTCGTTTTGATGTAATTTCCGAAAAACATTCTCTCAAATAATATTGTTCTCCCTCTGCCCGTAGACGTAGCTAACACACTGTTGGTGAACCACGTATATCTATGTGTCAATCTTTTCTATCTCTACATTCCTTTTTGTGTTCTTTAATTGTCGATTTCGTAACAACTGAAATGAGACATTCTCAACCATTAGACAGAAACAACTTCTTGTAACTGAATCTAATATTCACCATTGTTCGGTCCAGAATTTGTTAACATCTTTAACAATTCTTTGTAAGTGTAACCTCTCATTTTAGGTCCTAGAGTCCTGCTGTAATGAGCGAACCTTATGGAAAAGTCGATTAAGACAAAAGACTAAAGTAACCATATCCATTTCTGAAGATCAAATAAAGAGTTATGCAAAATTGTCATCCTTTAGGAGGACACCCACGATGCCACGAGGCGATGCACAAAACTTTTTTCAACCTAATGAGAGAGATCGAGGGATATGATGTCACATGTCTCGCTCCCACTTACTATGAACACTTTCTCCATTCACCTTGGTTTGACATACTCAAATGCCACCCGTAGGGAGATACCCATGGTGCCTCGAGGCCAAGGATAGATCTCACGGTGTGAACTTTTAGGAAGAAACATGTAGAGGTTAAAGTGAAGTATTATGTACTCCATTTTCCTCCCACTGAATATTATACCTAGGATTCATTAACTTAGAAAATACGGCTACTGAATTTATCTAAGTGATTTGTTTAATTTTCTCAAAAACAGCATTTGCTTTTGATGATTAAACAACTTTGATTCAAGTCTTATTAAACTCTTTAACAGACTTTCATCAAATTTGCATGCATGTAACAAATCTATCTAATTCACCTTTCCAGGTAGGTTCTCAGGTAGAGATGCGACGTTTCCATCGACTTAAGTACCTCAGCCTAGCCAGAACCAGCCTTATACAAAAGGTCATTTACAGATACATTTGTTACATGTTTAATCTTTTATTAAGAATCAATTTAATACTATTAAACCGATTTAAAATATTAAAATTAGATTTCTAATCTTATTAGAAACGCGATCTTAGGTCTATCTCAATCCAATTTTAAAACACTTCTTAAAAAATTATTAAAGCCTAAGTTTTGCATGCAACCCTTTATTATTGATTTTAATTCTAATTTCATTTATTATAACACTTATAAGAAACGAAACAATTAAAACCAAACTAACATTTTCAGCTAGACATACATAAGTTATTTATAACAATTATAAATTAACCTAATGTAGTGTCATGCTTCATGCAATGTTTATTCATTACTAATATATAACTTTTATATAAACAAGTAATGAATTAAGCTATAGCATACATTCCATACATACATACAATTTTATATTATAACATTTATAATATAAATGATGCATGGATATGCTATAATGCATGCATATATATATATTATAACTTTTATATTATATGATGCATGAGCATAGTTTATATAATTTAATCATGCATACTAGTATATTATAACACTTATAATATAAAATGATGCATGAAAAAAATGCATAACCTATGGTGGGTTTTAAAACTATATGACATACATTATGGCATATAAAATAAACATACATCACATGTATATTTAATTAAAGTTGATGAACTGGGATAGTTAATCTAAAAAAGCGGAAAAGAAAAGGCTAAACTATTATAAAAGTTGAGCCCTCCGATTCATAAACAAGTGAACCGGGTCTTGAACCGCTCGGCAAGAAGCCTTGTAGCTTGATCGTGTAGCAAATCTCTTGATCGTTAAGCAACGAACGTCGAGTATGAATGATCGTGTAAATGCGATCACTTAGATTTTGACTATGCAATGAGCATGAAAGTCCACACGATCGTGCATTGTGCTTGAGTAGCGCATATCATGCGATCGTGTAGCTAAAGACTATGCAATGAGCGTGATAGTCTACACAATCGAGTAGCATGCGTCGAGTATCGTATACTTTGCGATCGTGTAGCTACTGACTATGCGATGAGCATGATAGTTTATACAATCGTTTACCACGCATGCCCTGCATCGAGTATAATATACCGCACGATCGTCTACTTAGCGAGTGCTTATGCGATCAAGCAACCAACGCAACACGATCGTGTAGACAACTCTACACGATCACGTAGCATTAGCTATGTGATCATTTAGCAGATGCTACACAAACGCATAACAAAATCTAAACGATCGTTTAGCTCTAGCTACACGATGTGGCCACCGTTTCGTCTTCTACATCGAAACACACTGCAACCTTCACTTCTGAAGCTTCACGAATGACTCAAAACTAAAACGAATACAGACTCGATTAGAAGTTTAATGCCAAAAAACGCAGGGGACCTTACAAATTAACTTTTGTAATGTAAACAGAAAGCCAAAACAGAGACTAATACCCCGGAACATCCATCAACAACCATCCATATACATTTAACAATTAAATATAATGTAGAACTAAAACCTACCAAAACTGTAAACGATTTCAAAATAGACATGGAATTTGGAATCAGAATTACAACCTGGCTCTGGTACCAATTGAAGAAACTCGTTTACGAGGAGATCCATGAGCGGAAGCGAATCTTCCAAATTCCATTTAGATTGAAAACATAAATTTACAGATAACAAACAGTTTATGCATTATAAGTAAAATTACAGCATATTTTTTAAATGAGAAATAGAGATCAAGTGATTTACCTTTGAAGAACACTTCTTCTCGTACAACCCTCGAACAGTCTCGAACTCTTCAAACAGCAACAAGAACTTGAAGACCCTCTTCAAGTAAATCACAAACCAAAACGAGACACAACCACTTGGATTCCTCGGTATACTTGGGGTGAGAACTCGGGAGTTGTGGGCTTTGACTATTTTGGTTATGAGGGAGTTTGAGAGTTTGGAGGAAGAAGACAATTGAGGAAGAAGCACTATCGTATAGTTTCTACTTCAATCGTTTAGTGAAGAGTATCTATCGTATAGCCTCTGTCAATTTCGTGTAGACTTGTTTGTATCGTATCGTATGGAAGAAAAGAAAAACCATTTTTCATTTTATTCCAATTGTCATAAAAACTGCATAACCATCGACAAAGGTAGTTTGAGAGGAAAAATAGATTATTATTCAAAATAATAAAATAATATAAATAAATATGATAACCAACTTATTATATTATATTTATAACCTATAGTCTTATATTGCATCATATATAATCTAAACTATAGTTTTTTTTTTCTCTATTTCATGACATTTAATATAAATCATATTTATTTTAAAATTTAACAACTATGAATCTCATTCATAGAAAATATATTTGAATCACATTCAAATATTTTTTCCTCTAATTAAACTATAATATATGAAATATATAATATCAATTATATCATATATAATTGGATTAATTTAATTATATCATATATAATTAAATTCCCTCTTATTAATTCGAACAATTCAAATTAAGCCAAAAACTGATTCTCAACTAAATGCTTTTGAGTCATCAAGGGGACCTTATAGACCTGTAGCTTGAAGCTCCAATGGTACGTGAATAATTAATTAAACTCTTTAATTACATTATCCATCATCCGTTAACTGTCGGACACTCCACTAAAGACCGACAATTGCTCTTTTCGCATTACAGATATATTTCTGTGTCCATTTGATATAACCAATCAATAGTACGATGACCCTTCACAAATTGTTGTAAGTACAGGTAGGCCAAATTACCATTTTTTCCCTATAGTTACATTTAACTCCTACTTTGATATAACTTTTTTGAACAAACTTTACCTAAAGACTATTTATAAGAATCTTTATCAAACCACAAAAATGAAACACTTCAAAACAATAAAAATTAAATTTTAACATTCTCCAAATCATCGGAATTAAATTTGTAACTTAACAAAAAAAAATATTCAGAAGAAAGTACAATTCATTAACACCCGCAGATAAATTGAGTTTGTTTCTCAGTTGTGATCAGGAAATTTTCTTATACTATCAACGTCACATTAATTTTTTTAATTTATTGCGTGTCACATCAACATGTCTTTAAAAGTAAGATAGAATCTATTAATATTAAAGTGAGATATACTAATATTTATGAAAATCCATTTATAGCGTAGAGAAATAGAGTACGATAATTCTGTAATATTAGAAATTTGTCGGTGATCTGCAATGTGGGCCCTCCGTTGTAATTTAAGGAGCCACGTGGCAAACATGTTATCGGACCAGAATGGCCTCAGTGAAAAGGCCGGCCCAATCATCTGGCCTCAGTGCAAGCCTCTAACCCAACTCTCCTCCAGTCGGCCTGATTTTATAAAGAATTATTAAAAAATAATAATAAATAAATAAATGATCTACCACTTACTCCATTTTAGGCGTTTTCCATTTTAATTTTTATAATGTTATTCCTTTTTTTTTAGGCTACGTTATTCTGTTAATTATTTTAATCATAGTTTATATTATCATATTATCACCTATTAATGTTATTAAATAATATAAAAAGGAAAAAAAAATTAAAGCTTTTAACCCACAAACTTGTTAAGTTGTGTATATATATATATATATATGAAGTGTCATTTGGTGAAAATGAAAGTTAGTTTAAGGTAAAATTTGATCTTTGTTTTCCATCTAAAAATAATGGTTTAAATTATGTTTTGGTTGTCTATATATTTACAAATCATTCCATTTTACTTTTCATAATTTTAATTGTCTAAATTGAGTCGGGATAATTTTAATATATTTCAAATTTAGTTATTACCATTAGTTTATTGATCAAATTTGAGACTTTAGTCATTAAATTTTATAATCTTAAAAATTAATAAATAAAAACAAAATCATTATAAACGGATCCTTAATCGTTAAACTTTATAAGTTTTCAAGTGCATATATAAATATGACATTTGAAGTTTAAAACATGTTTAATAGATCCTTCACATTTTAATCTTAGATTAAATTTTTTCATAAACTTTAAAAAAGAAAAAAAAAACAGTCTAATGGAAGAATAAATTTTTAATTAGCATACAAATAGTATCTATTCGACATTTTCTAAAATTTACCTACCTAATAGACAAATAATTGAAAGTCTAGGTCGATTCTTTTATTAAATATTAATCAGTTTCTTGAATATCTGAATATATCCTAAACATATTAAACATAAAATTAAAAGTTGAAAAAAATTTATTTAGACAATTCCACCTACCCTCATCTAATAATATAATATATTTGGTTTATGACTATTAAAATTCAACCCATTTCACTTTTTTTATACTAAATAATCAATGCATTATTGCCTCCAAGATGCAATGTATAGGTACACTCAATACCATGAACTAAAAAAAAAACAATTAATGTAATGTTCTATTTATTATAAAATCAAATAATTGAAGTGTGAACGCATTGAAATAGTTGTAATATAAGTCAAATTTGATCCAAATAAATAACTAAATATATACACAAGTATACAAGATGTTCTATTGGAAAACTTGGACAAAACCTACCACATGCTTAAATGTGCTTAATAGACTATTATTATTTATTATTTAGGTCTTATTTGATAATCATTTTATTTTTAATTTTTATTTTTGAAAATTAAATTTGTAGACATTACTTCCACTTCCAAATTTCTTTATTTATTATCTACTTTTCATCAATTGTTTAAAAAATCAAGCCAAAATTTGAAAACTAAAATTAAAAAATAGCTTTAAAAAAGTTGATTTTGTTTTTGAAATTTGGTCAAGAATTCGACTATTATACTTCAGAAAGATGCAAATTGTTATAAAAAAATGTGGATGATATAGGTTTAATTTTAAAAAATAAAAACAAAAAACCACATGATTATTAAACGGGGTCTTAATAAATTATCATATAGCTATAAAATAAAAATAAAAATAAAAATAAACTACAAATGCTCTAATATTTTTTATAGTGTAAAAAATGAGGTTATAAGGATTAAACACTCCACAACTGCATAAATATTCTTTTAGCCATTGTTATAAATTGTATTATTGAATAAAATAGTATGTTGTAAAGTGATTTATTTTCAAATTTGATTTCTATGTGTGACATATAAGACGAACTCACATAAGGATAAGAAGAAATTTTACTAAATTTGTCGTGATAGGACCATATCATACCAATTTAATTACAAAAATGAGAAAACTAACAATATTTTTTAAACTAGGTCAAACTATGTCAGCTTTTAAAAAATGTTGTATCTTTGGAAACTCACACAATTTCAATAAAAAAGTAAATTGAATTAAAAAATTTGGAAAACTATTTAAAAAAATCAATCTAGAAGCAGATAAAAGTCTATTAATATCTATCAATATTTTTTATTATTTCTATAAATAATTTGATATTTTTTCTATCTGTGAAAATTTTTCTTTTTGTGCAATATTTTTTGATCTCTCAATTTATTAATTATATTTGAGTGGGTAAAATTACAACACTCATTCAAATCTAAGATCCAACATGATAAAGTTAAAAGTTGTAGTACCAAACTTTTAGAGTAAAATTTTGTTTTTTTTCCAAATATATAAATTAAAATAAGATGATAACTTCAAAATAAAAATGATAAAATAAGGTAAAATTACCTTTTCAATCATCGAGTTTTAAAGAATATATGCGAGTGTAAATCCAATATGATGAAGTTAAAAGTCGTGGTACCAAACTTCTAGGGTAATTTTTTTCCAAAATATATAAATTAAAAAAAGATGATAACTTCAAAATAAAAATGATACAATAAAGTAAAATTACCTTTTCAGTACTCGAGTTTTAAAAAACATGTGCGAGTGTTTGGGGTACTGAGTTGAGTTATGAAACTTGTAGTTAATATGTTGGAGTTAATAAGTATGTATTTGGGGTGCATATGTAAACCCCAAAAACCTATTTTACTAATTAGTTGTGTTTAAGTTTCTATGAATACGAGTTAATGGTGTTTATGTAGTTCAATGTTATATACGGTATGTTATGATTGTGTATAATGTTTAAAAGAGAAAAAATTTCTAAGTGTTAGGAAGGTGTACTCTCAGGTGAGATAAGAAAACTAACACTTAGATGAAGATCAAAGGACTAGATGTGATGAATGCACGTGCTACTATGCGGTTAAGGGTCCGAAGGAGGAGAATGAGTTAAGTCTAACGAGAGGCAGATGTCGATGGTCATTTTGGGGGGTTTAGCAAAGGCCAATAAGGATGGAGTGCAAGCAACTAAGTTTGGCTAAGTGAATGTATGCTAAGCGTTAAATGATGTTGCGAAGATTAGTAGGCTTGGTATAATGGCTATACAATTGCAAAGAGCGTTGAGGCATGTGTAGAGGTTAATGAAGGCATTGATGAGTGGCAGACCTAAGCACGAGTGTCTAAGACAAGCAAGTGTATGTGGGGGTAAGTGATGCGTTGACCAAGGGTGTGCAGTGTTGTTTGAGTGTGCATTGGCTAGAAGGGAGACTTGCATGGACACAAGCCTATGCATTGGTAAAAGGCTTAAACACCCAGCTTAATCACCCAATGAGTGGACTAAGTGGCTTGATTAGAGGCCATAAGTGAGCTTAGTGCGCCAAGTGTCATTCTAAGAATGTTATCTGATCATGCAACCTTTAATATAAAAGGAAGGTAAAAATGAAGAGCCCGGTTTGGACATTCTACTTGTGCTAAAGAAGAAGAGTTGCTACCAATTTAAAGCTTGAACAGTCAAGAAGTTAATTTAGGGTTGCAAAAAAGAAATTCTTATGGAATTGAGCTGGAAGTTGAAGAATTCCTCAAGTGCTCGAGATTCTTAGGTTACTTGGATAGGTTGTAAAGATTGATGAATTTCAAGCTCATTGAGATGAATTAGAGATTGGAATTTTACGTTGAGTTAGTTAAGATGTCTGAGAATAAGTTCTTAGAAGGAAGTTTCTTGAGATTAAGTCTGGAATTTAAGTTATTCAAGTTGGAAAAATTAAATATCAAATTTTGGTTGGATGAACAAGTAGGCAGTTGACCGGCGGAGGCTAAGTGTGGACAAGTGCATGCATAGGTGAGGATATGCGATAGAGTAAGTAGGCACAGGTCGAAGTGTGCATGCAAAGTGCACAAGAGGTCGCGTGCAATAGAAGAGATATGCTGAGGGTTGCAACCATGAGCGCCCATCGCATAAACGAGGTATGCGCATCCTAACGCCATTGAGCACCTGTATGCAGATTGCTACCCACTTAACTAATCGCAAGGTAAAATCTGGTTAAGGATGGTAATGCGCTGAGTACCTATATGTTGAAGATGCGTTGAGTAAAAAGGAATGAGATGATGCGTTGAACTAGATTTGGACTTAGTATATATTAAAGTTGAGTAATGAAATTAAGCTCAAGAAGGAGCTATAGGCATTAACAAAGACTCTTATTATTTTTACAAGGCAAACACATATAGAGGAGGCCTACAACCCTTTGAGGAAGTAACACAAAGACAGTGAGTGACTAATTTTCAAATGTTTACTGAGTATTTTATTAATGAAATTACAATACATAGTTACTTTTAACTTGATTTTCCTAACGTGTGGCTTAAGTATTGGAAATTGGTGTTGAACGCATGGTTTATAGCTTAACGATAGATTTTATATACATAACTCTCATTGGTTCCAATTAAGTTTTATGCCATGTTTTTAGCATGAGATTAAGCTTTTCAAGGATTTTCTATAGCATGTTGAGTATGCTATTTTATGATAAAGATTCATGTAAAGTTAAAATGTTGTATGTTTTATATGAAAAACTTACTCTTGGACATTGGTACCAAAGGTAGTAAGGTACCCAGTTACATGAAGATCCTTACTACTGAAGGTATAGTAAGGTAGGCAGGATCATATCAGTTCTATGTGCACATAAGATCTATGTTATTGACGTTGATGAGATGAAGCAAAATAGCTCTCCCACATGCTTAAACAGAGGAGTAGAGGTCCTTTGCAGGAAATGATGATGAATTTTATTTCAGAATGTTATATGCCATGTTTTCACTTTTCTAGCTTTAATCTCAAACCCTGTAAAGGGAATTGTAAATGTTTTATGAAAAACACGTTTAGGTTATTCTTATATGAAAACATGTTTCCTAAAATAGTCACTCATTAGCCATTTTTAGCTCATTCTTTTAAATGATTTCTCTGCCCGGGTAGTGGTCAATGTTTCAAAGTCTAGAAGATCTGCCAATCAGTCACTACTCAGGATCTTCCAAGCATTTTGAAGTTGAGTGGTCCACTTTGCTATGTTTAGACCCTACTTTTGTCTATACATATCATGGAAAAAGTATACAACTCGTGTCGAACTGTTGTTGTATTAAACTTAAGTTTCCATAATATATTAATGTATGTTGGTTTGGTAACTGTTTAGCAATATGTGTGTGTGTGTGTGTAATGAAATGATGATGAGATTGTGGTAGGATGTTAAGATTCTAAACTGCTAATCAGGTTTAATAGATACTAAAGGGTCAGGTTCACAGGAATACTGTAACGACCCGACCTTTTGAGTACTCTGATAACGGTCGTTACTCATAATTACACATTTACATTCAAAATATTTTGACCATCAAGGAAAATAAATTTCATTAAAATAATAAAGACAGTTTTCCAAAATAAATAACAAATAAGTAAAACTTTTATTCGGGGCCCCTAAAATAATGAAGGAAAAAAATAACTTAAATAAATAAAATTTTGACCAACATCGAGTTTCAAATCAAAACTTTATAATAGCTTGAAAACGTAAACTGAGCAGAAGCGATTTACATGTCCCATATGGCATGATCACAAGTCTCTCTCGTCACCCACCGTTTCATTCCTATCATTACCTGAAAAACATAAATTAAGAAAGGTTGAGTATAAAATACTCAGTAAGTGATCCCATTACTGGGATTAGGCTACGAGCAAAGAAAAATAGGTTGTGGCTCATATAGCTACATTGGTTTTTTATGATGAAAGGAAAACCAAAAGACGTACTATCTTGCCTTGAAACGCATGTCTAGCGGCTCGTAGGCACAACGTCAAACATAATAATAACATGAACGTGAACCCATCGACTCACGCATGTCTAGCGGCTCGTAGGCACACCGTCAAACATGATAATAACATGCGTCAAGGCGAGACAATAAACCGCTCTACTGATCTATTCATGCATCACATACATAATATCAGTACTAATTAGAAATTTGAACATGCTCATAATACTTATAACTGTCAGCAACAAGTAAAACATAATGACAAAATCATGCTTCAAGAGTCCATTAGTTAACTTTATAATTTTAGATTAGGTCGTCTGGCACAAAGGCACCGATAATAGTACCACTTACCTCAACTTGTAAAAACACAAAACAAAATCTCCTTAGAACTTCTTTAGCACACTTGAATCAACCTAAAGTTGTGGCTTGGTCCAAGACAAATTCCAAAACTTGATTCAATTAGCCAATCTAATCAAGAATTAAATTCCAAAATCAATAACTTAATTTTCCATCATTACTCTCAATCCAAAAGAATAACCAACCAACAACCTACCCAAAACTTACTGATCTTTACCAATTTTCTGCAAAACGAAAAATGGTCTCTAGCTTGATGGTCAATGCCTCAAAACTTTCAAATCTTGAATCCAAGATTTTTCTCAAGATTCCGGCAAAAATTGGGTAGTGGCGGCTGATGGCGCGTTGGCTCGTGGCTACCATAGATAGACAACGGGTGTTGCTGTCAAACGGCATAAATTGTTTAGGCTCGCAACTAGTAATGAGGGTCTTGCATGAGGAGGGTTTGCGAGAGTAAGAGAAAAGCGGAATTTCTAGTTTTACATATTTTATTCAGCAGAAATTACGAACAAATCAGAGCACCAAACAACGATCCAACCGTTCAAAATGAACTCCATATGTCTCGAACAGATTGACCAAATTTGAGCATGATCCAACGGTTCAAACTCCGGAATCGACAATTTTGTGGAAGCTATCACTGAAAAACCGAATTGTTTTCCCTCAAATTTTTTTACCTTTTTTCACTCTCATTTGATTTCGAAAAAAATCTCAATTCTTTTATTTTTTTCAAATTTTGAAAAGATAAATAAAATATTTTATCAAAATATCTCCAAAATCTCCAAGATTCTATTAAATTTAGAAATCAATTAACTTTTTAAATTATCTTAATTTAGGCTTCAAAAATCAAAATTAAAGGACATAAGATCCATCAATTTGATACAAATTAAATCCTTACAAATATTTAAATCAATTAAACCACATGAAATTAATTATCTCTTTATTTTTTTTTTAAGTTGGCCCTAAAATCTAAAATCAAAGGGAAGCAAAATTCAATATTTTCAAAATAATCAATTCGAATATCTAATCAATTAAATTTAATTTAACCAATAATTTTTTTTTTCAATTATTTCAATTTAATCCCAATTTTTCAAATAAAAGGAAAATTTAAACTCGGTAATTTTAGATAATTAACTTAAATTTTCTTGAAATTTGGGACGTTACAAATAGGTTAGACCGTAGTTGTCAAGAGTTGGTGGTTGTTGTATTCACATCCCTTCTCGAATTTAGAGGATAATCTAGGAGGGAGTGTGACAACATAATTGTGAGATAAAGTTTCTCGATGAAAGTGCAAAATAGAGAAAGAGGGGAAGATAGAGTTTATCGATAAATTTGTAAACTAATGGTGTGTTTGAAATACATTTTTCGAGTGTTTGATTTAACAAATAAGTCATTTCGAAATAATTTGGAGTGTCTGACAACCACTTAAAATAGCTTTACAAGTATATTTTAATAGGTTTTTATCAAAAGTGTTTAAATAAAAATGATTTTTTTGAAAAATATTTTTTCTCAAGTCAATCCAAACGGACCCTAAACTTGAAATTTACCATTGAAGTTAAGTTATAAGTTGGTGGACCAACTAAAATTTTAAAATATAACTTTTTAATTCTCAAACTTATATGAATATTTGCATTTGGTCCACAACTTTTTAAAATATATTTTTTAAGTCATTAAGTTTTTAAAAGAAATAGTTTTAAAAGGTCCTTTCTAGATTTTTTTTATTATTTAAAAAAATCTCTAAATTTTTTAAAACTTATTTTATAACTCAAAATGTCATATAATGGTTTAAAATAATAAAAAAAAACTACTTTATGTATCTTTTAAACCTTTTTTATAAAAACTCAAAAATTAATGGGTATATATTAAAAATTGAAGGACCAAATGCACTTACGTTAAAGAAAAAAAACTCGTATATTAAAAATATATATTTTGAAAACTCGATACCAAACATCTCTTTTTTAAAACTCGAGAAATAATAAGATAGTTTTTTAAAAAATAAAATAAAAAGAAAGAGGATGAAAATAGAGAGAGATGGGAACGTGGAATGAAGATGGGGAATTGGATACAAATATGAGATGGCATCAAATGATTGGTGGAGAGAAGCAAATGGAAAAGGACCTGACAAAAACCCATGTCGGTATATTTGTAAGGATCGGTCAAACTTCGATTTTTCGGTCTTCCACTTGTTTCCCTCCACGTGTCCGAGAATCCAGTCAACGCTTTGACGGAGTAACGATATTTCACAAATGTCTAAAAGAAACAAATGAATAATTAAATAGCTATCATTTTCCACGTCAGCTTGCTTTGTTTAAAAGTAGGGGAGTCACTACTAATGAAAATTAAAGATTAATAAATACCTTTAAGTATTAATTAAAAATTATTTTTAGGATTTTATTAAAAATAGATAAACTAAATTAAATATTTGAAACAAGTTTTAAAATACATGAATTCAAATAAAAATTAATACTTATTCCTAACAGAATTGTTGTTGAATAAAATATAATTGGATAATTGTACTTTTCAAGTCCTTTTCTCGTGAATAACTTTTTTTTCTTTAAGGACAAAAATAGAAAACTAACATTTTTTTTAACATAGAAAATTAATAAAGTATATGTTATTCCACAATCATAAATGTGTGATTTATATGAATTATTTGAATATATTTATATAATAAACTATTAATCTCCAAAAATGTATTTATTTTTTCACTCCGTGTAATCACATTCAAAATTTAAAATTTAATAAAATCAAAACTATTTTAAACGAATGTTTGGCTCGTGACTTTACTAATTTTAATTTAATTAAAGTTTAGTAAGTAGTTTGTATACAAAGAAAAAATGTATATAAAATTTTAGATTTCTAACTCGGATCCATAAGATTTATGATATTTTTAGTTCAACAGAATAGAATATGCAAACTGAAACTCCTATCCTCTCTTGATTGAAACTATATATTTAATAGTAGTTGAGCTATTTCATGTTTAAAATTTTGTTATGCTTTAAATTGAAAATAATTTTGTTTAACACAAAATATTTTATGAAATTAGCCAAAAAAAATCAATCCAAATTCACACATGAAAACATATGTGAAATCTTTTAATTTTATTAGGCAATATGGTAGATTTTTACAAAGTTGAAATCAACGCAATTTTAAACCTAAGAGTAGATTGAAAAGTGAGTTTACATAAAATAATAAATGATCGAATTTATTTTGCGGTAAAGATTCTCCGTTTAAACTAATTCTTTCAAACTAAAATATAACCTATGTTTAGTTTAAATTTTTAAATATTTAAATTTTTTTAAAAAAAGTCATTTTAGAAAAAAAAAATGTATTTGGTAGCTATTTAAAATAATTTTTAAAACTTTGTTTATTTTAAATAATTTTTATTAAGATAATTTAAATAAAAAATATTTTTGAAATACATTTTTCTTTCGTCAATCCAAACAGATCCATAACCGTTAAAAAACATGAAAGGTATGTGAAGCGTTTTTTTGTGAGTAGGTGAAAAGGTAGAAACACTTTTACCTTTTTTTAACCACGTTTTATGGGGAAAAAAGGAAATAAAATAAGAAAATAAAAAAAGAAAGAAAAAGGTAGAAATTGGTGAGAGTATAGCGTGGTGGGTCTATAACTAAAAGGACTTAATTGGGAAGTTTAAAAAATATGTAAATACTATTTTAGATAAAGGAGTTTCAAATTTATTATTCAAATAATTTTCAAGTGGTTTATTTTTAGTACATAAATTTTTAAATTTGTAACGATTTGATCCCTGCAAAATAACAATTTTAATCGTTACATTTAATTTTAATTTAATCAAACATGTTTTATAATCTCAATTTCAAGTCAAGTAGGTTATGAACAAGGATTAGGGAAACTATAGTTTAGATAGAAAAGTAACCTAACAATAATTAATATAGTTATCTTTAAAAGTTCATGGAATAAAATAGATTTGAAAATCCGTGGACTAAAAATAGAACAAACTTGAAAGTTTAAAACTAAAATAAACCATTTGCAATTTTAAGAATCAAAATAAAACAAACTAAAAAGTGTAAAAATCAAACTGAGATTTAAACGATTTTAACGTGAATAACTAAGAGAAATATCTAGGTGTATTCTTTTGTGTAGTATCTCATCTCAGTTTTTAATTACAAGTCGCCACGTGGTAAACTTTCGTTTTTTAAAAAAGATATATTTTTTAATATTTTTTTTTTATTTATAATGGAAGAAAACACTCGGAAAACGAAGATGAATGCAGTCTGAAATATTACTCTATAATCACTACTAAACAAAAGGTTGTTTTATGAGTCTATATATAAATCTAACACAACTTCCTCCATCTACAATTCTTATAACTTTCTTCCATTCAAAACCAAAAGAGATTCCTCCATAATCTCATCCTTCTCTTTACCCTTTTTTGTAAGACAAAAGTAAAAAGAGAGAGAAAAAAGAAAAAAAGAAAAAAAAAATCAACTTGGCCTCTATCTTCTTCATCTCTCTAGTATGGCAAATAATGAAGAAGAAGGCAATAAGAATCCCTCAACAAACAACAACCTCAAAATCATTGTGGAAAGAAACCCTTCTCAAGCCAAGCTTTCACAACTCAACATCCATGGTTGGCCAAAGTAAGTACCATAATCCATCTGTTTAAGCTTTCGGGTCTTTTTTTTTTTTTTAATAATTTAATTTTTTTTATTATTAGATGGGGTTGTTCTGCTGGAAAATACCAGCTGAAATTTGAAGCTGAAGAGACTTGCTATTTAGTGAAAGGGAAAGTAAAAGCTTATCCTAAAGGAATTGATTCTTCTTCTTCTTCTTCTTGTGAGGAATACACTGAATTTGGAGCTGGTGATTTGGTTACTATTCCTAAAGGCCTTAGTTGCACTTGGGATGTCTCTGTTGCTGTTGATAAATTCTACAAGTTTGAATCTCAATCTTAAATATTTTTCAATTATTTTTATTATTTATTTACCATTTTCCCATTCTTAATTCCCTCTTTTTATGTAAATATATCTTCTTATTTTCTTCCTCATCTCAAACCTTTTTTCAATATTTTAATTCCACGTATTAAAAGTTGAAACAATCAAATCTCTCGTTTCTAGGTCAAGAGGTATATAACGAAGTTAGTATAGTTATTTTGGTCGAAATTTAAGGACTTATTGAATATAATACAAAAGATTTTAGGTGAGATTTTCTAAAGTTATGTCTATAAAAGTCGAGGATGGTTTTTTATGGATTAAATTTGTAATTTTAAGAAAAATATTTATAAAAAATGTTACTAAAATATATATTTCTGTCGTTCATAGACATGTTATGCCTAATTTGTTTTGTTTTGTTTGGCTGTCTTTTTAGGGAAGAGTGTTTATCAAGACATTTTTCTTTTATTTACTAAAGAAAGAAAATGATTGGTCTAAAACTTTTGAGGTTTAATACATTGATTTATTAGACGTATAATAAAAATTCTAAGTTTAAAACTGTATTAGATATTTTTTTAAATAGAGAAACTTACAAATTATTAAAAAGAGATTGAAAATTTAGAAATGTATGGATTAATTTTTTTTCAAAAAAAAGGTTGTTTGATTTTTCGAGCACAATAAATATAGCGAGGGGACACAAATTCAAAGTTATGATATTATAAGAAGAGAATATTAATGTCGGTCTTATCAAGAATTAAAGAGTAATAATTATTTAAAGTAATTGGATAAAAGTTGAAAGGGAAAGTCCCATTCAAACCAATCTTCTTCCATATTTAAAAGGGAGCTTTTAATGTTCCTTTGACTAGTCAAACACGTTTTATTGTGATTTGTATTTTCCTTTTAAGACTTATCTCTTTAATTGTTTTTTTTAGATTAAAATATCATTTTATTTCATATATCTTAAAAAAATGTAGTTAATAAGTTTTAAATTTATGTTTCGGACGTAGAATTGTAAAATGAAAATTCTTCATAAATATGAAAAAATGAGAATATGAAGTGAAAAGTGGAAATAAAGAGGAATATAAAGTTTCTGAATGAATATGAAAAATTGAAAAATATGAAGGATAGAGTTACTCGATAAATGCATAAATTTTTTAATAGTGTTAGTTATTGAAGTTGAGTTGTTTGCGTCAATTTAAAAAATTGAGGTCAAATAACTCTTTAAAGTTTATTAAATTTTAACCTATAAACTTTAGATAATCTCAAATTTAGTCTCACAAAGTTTTTTTTTTTTTTTTTTTTTAATTTAAATTGGCTAAGTAATAATAATGATTTTTATGTATGAAGTATAACGAATGAATATGTTTAAATTTATTAGTAAAAATGCTAATAGATAACAAAATATTTTTATGAAAAATCAATAATAAACAATCGGTAGAGAATAAATTAATGTTTATTAAAAGTACATAAAATTAGACATTCTAAAATATATGTACAAAAATTGAACAAGCTTCCAAATATAAATTAAAGGTTAAAAAAACACTTTTGGTCTCTAAGCTTTTATGAAAGTAACAATTTGGTCTCTAGACTTTGGTTTGTAACGATTTAGTCTCTATAATTTCAATGTTGTAACAATTTAGTCCCTGAATTTTAATATGTAACAATTTGGTCATTATACTTTCAAATTTGTAACAATTAGTCCCTAACATAAAAAAAACTATCAAAATTAGATATAAGCTTTATTTTTTTTAATGACGTAGACTTTGTATTATATAAAAATATTGACTCTCTAATTTATTTATCGGCTTATTTATGCAAAAAAAAATCATTAAATCTTAATACTAATTTCTACAATAGAGACTAAATCATTACAAAATTTAAAATACAACGATTAAATTATTATATAGGAAAGCTCAATGATTAAATTATTGTAAAATTAAAAATACAGAGATACATATCAAAGTTGACTAAATTGATACTTTTATGAAAGTTTAGGCACTAAAATTAATTTTTAACCTAAATTAAATAGGAAAAATGGTATTTTAACTTTTTTTTTAATATAAATTAAATTTAGTTATTGAATGTATAAAAGAAGTATGTGGTCCCTAATTCCAACAGGTTTCCTTACCGATGTGATAACTACGAATTTTTATTTTCCTAGTATAGCCTATGGGCCAGCCTCTTTTTTTCCTTTCTTTTTTCTAATTATTATTTTCCTTTTTTGTTAAGTAAAATATTACTTATTTTTCATCAATATTTCTTATGTATTTATGTAAATCAATTTCTATTATACAAAAATTATAAAAACTACAATATATGCATTAAAATGATTCTAATTTGAACATTATATATGGTTTTTTTCCCCTTTATTGCTCTTAGTGCTAACAATTAAGGGGTGTTTGAGACATTGACTTGAATCGAGTTGAGTTTTTAACTCAACAATGTTCAGTCCATCAACTTCTCAAGTCGGTGTTATAGTAGCTCAACTCCACCAATATCAATAGTATTCACGGTTGAAGTTTGAACATTAATAAATCTTTTTTCTCTCCCTCCCTCGAATGTTTCTAATTACTCCACCTCGTTGACTACCTATCACAGCCAAACTCCAATAACCACTTCTGACAATCATCTCCAGTGACCATCTTTGACGTCCAACTCCACGCCTACCACCTCCGATGACCAATTAGGATCATCAACTCCATCAATTATCTTTAGCAACTAACCCTAATAACCAACTCAAGTATCATATATTGAAAAAAAAAAAAAAACAAAAGCAAATAAAACTCGATTGATGGAAGTTTTTCTAAATAAAAAATTTTAATTATTAGTTCATTGTATTTGAAAATCGTCTTATATAGTAGTTTAATTTATACCCTCACAACTGTATTTTTGGTTTCACAAAAAACACATGATAGGTATGACAACCCTAGAGGGGAGGATAGAGCTTATTCAAACTAATTAAAACTTTTTATTAAATCTAGGCCAGTTAAACTAAGTAATACACTTTGTGCTAATAAGTAATTTAAACAAGAATTTTATACAAATAAATTCATTTCAAATAGTCAATAAACTAAAACTAACACTTTTAAACACCTTGTTTAATAATAATAATAAGATTGATAGGCGATAGAAGTTTTTAAGAGCTATCAATCAAAACAAACAAATATCAATCAAAACAAACAAATATGAACAATGATTTCAAGAATTAAAAATTGTAATTAATTTATTCCAATGAAATATAATAACAATAATTGATTGCAAAAATAAATTAGGAGAGGGATAGAGAAATTGACACGTGATTTTATAGTGGTTCAACATGACCTGACCTACATCCACTTCCCAAGCTCCACTTGGGTATATCATTCAATCTTGACTCTTCCCACGACTTAGAGTCGAACCGCTACAGTGTTCCTTTTTTGGAGTAAGAACAAACTCGATCCTTTTTACGGTTGAGAATCAAACTGTTACAACACTCTTGTTATGGGTTCAAGAGCAACCTCTACAAAAATTTGGAAAAGTTTAACAACACATTCGACAAACCCTCTAAAAGACTAGATTTACAAATTTTGAAATTGAAAGAATGTAATTCCTTTTCGGGAGCATGTGAACGTTGTACAATCGAAATTCAATTTGAAACACACAAAATGCAGAGAGATAAACATTCCAAATTTACAGTGGATAAACATTGAATTTCTAAGCATACATTCTACAAAGGAATGGAAGAAAAAAAAAATACTTACCCTTGTAGAAATTCATTCTTCACGAATTTCCTCTCCAAATGTCACAAACACCAATTCATCTGTACGAACACTGGAAAACAATTCCATGAATATCACCACCTGGAACATCTACTATTCTCAAGACAAGAGAATAAGGAAGTGTGGTTTCCTTGTACTTATTTTAGGAGAAAGGAAAGATAGAAGGATTGAGAGAGAATGATAGAGTTTTTTTTGGAAAGAGTTCTTTTTTTGTAACGTTTTTCACGTTTCATACACCCTTATGTCTATTCACAACAGACTTATCAAAGAGGAGGAGGAGTTACAATAACTCCCCCATGTAGAGATAACTCCCCTAAAATTAGGAGTTATTTTATTATAAAAATATTATATTAATAACAACATTAACAATATTACACTAACAAAAATAATATAGGATTAATTAATCAACCATTAATTTTTCAGATCCTGAACAATGTGGCGCCACACTATCTCCTAGCCTGAGAGCGGTTTATTCATAGTTGGACTATAATCTATTGTTCATTAGAGAAATCAATGATACTTAAGGAGTTAGATGTAACTTCAGAAGCAAAACGATAATTTAGCCTAACTGTACTTGAGTAATTTGTGAAAGGTCATCGTACTATTAATTGATTAAATTTAATATAAATATGATTTATATTAAATATCATATAATAGATAAAAGAAACTATAGTTTATATTGTATGTGATACAATATTAAAACGATAGATTATATATTATATTTGATATAACATATAATTTAATATATATATATATATAATATGATAAAGCTAGTTATCATATTTATATTTATGTTATTATTATTATTTTAATAATAAGGAAGGGGTTACAACTTCTTTCCTTCTTTTGTCTCCATCCCGTGGGTGATGGTTAATTTTGGCACAATAAAAGAAAACGACAGAAAAGTTTTGGTTCTCAATCCTAAAATTCCAAGGAAATATTCGTAGTAGTATTAGTTCTTGTTCGAGGTTTTTTCTTGGAGAAAGTCTGTTCCAGGAAAATCGTGAAGAAAGGGTTCTAAAACTTTTCTTTAGTATGTTGTAATTTATAATTAAATACATATTCAATGATCAAATGATCGATCTGCTTCCGCTCGAGTATTTTCATAAATAATCTATAATCCCACCGGAAAGCAACTCGAGGTCCTTCGATACTCCAAACTAGCCTTCAAATATTATGGGTAAATGAACTACGAATATTAAGCCAAAACTAAAATCAATCTCTATGGCATTCCAAAATTTTTCCAAGCACAGTAAGAAACCTACTAAATCTTGCAAACGAAACCTTTACTCACAAAAATCTAGGATTCTGATGAAGACCAAGGTACCGACGACAACATTGGTCGGAGATCGATGGTGGCATCGTCGGGTTTGGGACTGGGCGCAGGCGGCGGCTGGCGGCTGGGCGAGCGAATGGTGAGGGAGAGGGAGAGAGACGGTGGCGGGCTGGGCGAGTGAAACGCTCGGTGTGATCGAGCGACGAATCGGCGACGTTGAGCGATAGGCGGTGGCTCCTCCGGCGGTCAAACGCTGAGGCTGAGCAGGATGCTGACGCGAGGTGAGGCGGCTGGTTCTTCGATCGACTGGGAGAAGGCTCCAACGGCTGCCTCACGCGTGAAGAAGATGAACTCTCTTTTTTCCCTTTTTATCTTTCACGCTAACCGAGATACTCATAAATATATAAGTATATATATTTATTTTTACCCAAAACCCTAATTCCAATATATATATATATGCATACGAAAAAGCTTTGACTCAAATACCATCAAATTTCTGTTTGTTTATAACTAACTTGTATAATGGTCAGCTGATATGACCTTATAAATACCACTGATTTCAAATTCGAATTACACACACAGAGTTATCGTCATTTTCTTAATTTTCTTGCAAACATCAAATCTGTAAGCAATCTTTATTAAGTAAAAAGATTTCAGATCTTCCCGTGGATGTAGGCAACCTTGCCAAACCATGTAAACACTATGTCTCTTTCTTCTTCCATTATCTTTCTTGTTCAATCGAGTAATTCTTTATTGTAAATCGCGCGTCAATCGTTTACATTTCAAATTGCATCGAGTAACAAGATTATCGAGTCAATCGTGCATCGATTCATCGCTATTGAGTTGCTTCGAGTACATCATTTTCACCTTCGAGTTACACCGAGTATCATTCAAGAATCGTCGAGTACAATCGAGTATTAGTTCTGTTGTCATCGAGTTGCATCGAGAATTTAACAGAGACTACTCAGACGAAGAAGGGATTTCTGATCGAGGATTGAGTAGCAAGTAGTCGAGCACCCGAGTTTCGGGTATCAAGGATTTGGCAGAATTATCCTGAGCTATTTCTTTATCTCTCCAATGTTGATCTTGAGTATTTGAGACTTGTGAATGTTGATAGTCTCAGAGGCTTAGCAGGATCCTCTTGCTACTAAGGATCTCCCCAACAAAATGTATCTGAGGGAGTTTCGGGTATCAATGTTGATCATGTTTAAGATGGATCCTGCTAAGCCCCTTTCAGATAATTTGGATGAATTCAAGAGGATAGTTTCAGAGTTCAAGAGCCTTGGTGAGAAAATTGATGACGAGAATGAGGCTTTTGTGCTATTAAACTTTTTACCCGAAGCCTATAAAGATGTGAAGAATGCTTTGAAGTATGGCAGAGAATCAGTCACCACTGATGCCATCATTTCAGTATTAAGAACAAGAGAGTTAGAGCGTCAGACAGTCAAGAAGAAGAAGCCTAGTGCAAAGGGGCTATTTGCCAAGGGGAAAAACAAGCAGAACCAGTATAAGGGGAATAAAAATCAGTCAGATGAAGAGACAAGCCTAAGACTAAGTTAAGATGTAATTACTGCAAGAAGAAAGGTCACCTGAGGAGATTGCTACGGTCTGAAAAGGAAAAACCAAGAAAAAAAGAAGGATCAGAAGGCGAAACAACCATAACCATCAGTGGTTGAAGGTTCCTATTTTTACTCTAATGTCTTAGCCTCCACCAAAAATCAAACCAACTAAATTAGTCTTTTTGGGAAGCATGATTGGGTGCTAGACTCCGGATGTACTATCACATGACACTTTCAGACATTGGTTTAATACTTACAAGGAAATAGATGGAGAATCAGTGTACATAGGCTATAATGAAGCCTGCAAGATAAAGGGGGTTGGTTCAGTGTCCTTGAAGCTAAAGAACAAATCAATCAAGCTTCTAAGAAATATTAGACATGTACCTTTGCTCAAGAAAAACTTGATATCTCTGGGCATGTTGGACTTCATTGGGTATGAATGCAGAGGAAAAGGTGGAGTTCTTGAAGTAATCAAGGATTCCAAAGTTGTGTTGGTTGGTGAGAAGGTCAATGACCTTTACATTTTGAGAGGTGTAGAGATGATGACAAGTGCCTACACAACTTCAACAACAAGCTTAACAGAGGCTGACTTGTGGCATAAAAGACTCTCCCATATTAGTGAGAAAGGGATGCAAGCTCTGTCCAAGCAAGGAACTTTATCCAAAGGTATCAGTGAGCACCTTTCCTTTTGTGAGCGTTGCATTTTAGGTAAAGCAACCAGGCAAAGCTTCACAAAATCTCAGCACACCACCAAATGAGCTTTGGATTATCCATTCTGATCTATAGGACCATCTCCTACACCAAGCCTTAGTGGCTCAAGGTATTTTCTAACATTTATAGATGATTTTTCTAGGAAAAGCTAGATATACTTTCTAGAAACTAAGGAGCAAGTATTTGGAAAGTTTAAAGAATGGAAAGCCATGATAGAAAATCAAACATCTAAAAGGTTAAAATACTTTAGAACCGATAATGGGCTTGAATTTTGTAATGAACACTTTGATAAATTTTGTAGTGAGAATGGCATAACTAGACATAGAATAGTGAGGTATACACCTCAACAAAATGGGTTGTTGAGAGGTTAAATAGAACCATAATAGAAAAGGTTAGGTGTTTGCTCTCTGATGCTATCTTAGGGGACAATTCTTGGGTAGAAACTGGATCCTATACAGTGTATACCCTAAATAGGTGTCCTTACACATCTTTAGATTTGCTTACCCCTGAGGAAAAGTGGACCAATCACCCTTCTAATCTATAGATAACCTCGAGGTATTCGGATGTGTAGGGTTTGTACACCAAAATAAGGAAAAGTTAAGGGCCAGAGCAGTCAAGTGTTTGTAGGCTTTACAGAGGGTGTCAAGGGGTTCAAAATGTGGCATCCTATTGAGAGGAAGTTCCATGTGAGCAAAGACATCTCCTTTAGGGAAGATGAGATGTTTATGCAAAAGGAGAAGAAGGTGGAGGATGAAGAAGAGTCATCTAACATCGAATTTGAGGTGGAGTTACCATCTGAGTAGCCAAATGAGTCTGCCAATCTAGTATCATAGAAGAAACTAAGGAAGATGTAGAGGAACATGAGGAGACAACATATGAGGAACCTGATTTAACAAAGAAGAACTATCACACCTCCAACTAGATATACTGAAATGAATTATATGAATCTAGTTTTAAAACCTGTAGTAGCTCCTACTAGCCAAGAACCAACTGCCTTTGACGAAGCAACAAGTTGTGCTAATACAACGGATTGGATTGAGGCAATGAATGAGGAGATGCATTCACTTAAGTTAAATGACACTTAGTCCTTGGTTCCTCTACCAAAAGGGTATAAATCCGTTGCTTCTAAATGGATTTTTAAACTTAAAAGGAAGGAGTATCCAGTGATCAAAAGCCCAGGTTTAAAGCTAGATTGGTTGCAAAGGGGTTCACTCAAAGGGAAGGAACAAACTATGCTGAGATTTTCTCTCCTATTGTGAAACAGACTTCCATAAGTTTCTTCTATCCTTAATTGCTCAAAATAATCTAGAATTGTATCAACCAGATGTCAAAACTTCATTTCTTCATGGAAATTTAGAGGAGACAATTTATATGAAGCAACCTAAAGGATTTGAAGTTAAAGTTAAAGAAAATCTCTTTTGTTTACTCAATAAGTCTATATGTGGGTTAAACAATCACCTAGATGCTGGTATAAGAGATTCAAGGACTATATTTATAGCATTGGGTTCAAAAGAAGTTCATTTGACATATGTGCTTATGTAAACATAGGTTCTTACAAGGACAAAGTTTACCTACTCATATATGTAGATGACATGTTGCTGGTAGGTAGGTCCAAAAAAAATCTAACCCATGTTAAAAACCTCTTAAAAAGAGAGTTTCATATGAAGGACTTAGGAAAAGCAGGCAAGGTCCTAGGAATAGAGATCCATAGGAACAAAGAGGAGTCTATTCTAAGCACCAGTCAGTCCAATTATTGTGAGAAGATCCTTAAAAGGTTCAACATGAATGATGCCAAACCTGTGAGTTTGCCCTTTACCAGCACTTTAAGCTGTCTTCAGCCAACTCTCCTAAGGATTCTGACCAAGAACATAAAAAACAGATGGCTATCATACCTTATAGTCAAGCTGTCGGAAGCCTAATGTATTTAATGATTTATAGACTTGATCTCTCATATTTAACTAGCTTAGTTAGTAGATACATGTCTAATCCTGGTAAAAGACACTGAGCAGCTACTAAATGGATCCTAAGGTATCTAGTTTGGTCTAAAAATACTAAATTAGTCTATCAAAGGTCAGCTGAACCAAAACTAAATTTATATGGGTATGTTGATGCTAACTATGCTGGTGATTTGGAAAAAATGAGTCCTTAACAGGTTACCTTTTCCTTTTTGGTCCTAATCTAATCAGCTGGAAAGCATCACTACAACCTATAGTAGCCTTATCTACAACTAAAGCTGAATATATGGCTTCAACTGAAGCAATCAAAGAGGCTTTGTGGCTCAAGAGACTGCTGAAAGACTTTGGAATAGATTAAACCGTAGTGAAACTCTACTGTGATAACCAGAGTGCTATCCATTTGTCCCAAAATCCACAAGTTCCACACTAGAACAAAGCATATTGATATCAAATATCACTTCATTGGAGATAAAATTGAGATAGGAGAGATAGAAAATTTAAAAGTCCATACTTCTGACAATGCAACTGATATGTTAACAAAACCTGTTTCAAAGCTTAAATTGTTTAAATGTTTAGAACAAGTTAGTTATGAGCTTCCAAACACAGGGTAGATAAATCGGTCAGAATCAGGAAGATCATGGAGAGTGCAAGACATTGTAGTCAAGGTGGAGAATTTGAAGAAGCTTTGACTTAAATACAATCAGATTTCTATTTGTTTATAACTAACATGTATAACGGTCAGCTGGTATAACCTTATAAATACCACTGATTTCAAATTTGAATTACACACACACATACAGAGTTATCATCATTTTCTTAGTTTTCTTGAAAACATCAAATCTGTAAGCAATCTTCATTAAGTAAAAAGATTTCAGATCTTCTCGTGGACGTAGGCAACCTTGCCAAACCATGTAAACATTGTGTCTCTTTCTTCTTCCCTTATCTTTCTTGATCAATCGAGTAATTCTTTATTACAAATCGCTCGCCAATCGTTTACATTTCAAATCGCATCGAGTAACAAGATTATTGCGAACCCCAAATCCTAATTTCTCTACTTGAGTATGGTCCCTACTAAGACTAGTGTGATGAGTAGGTTGATATGGAAACTAGTGTGGAATGGTAGAGGAAAAAGTGGAGATTTGAAGAAAAGAAGAAATTTGGAAATTTGGCTAAGTATAGAATTTTGTGTGTTGATGCGTTGAAAGAGTGGTTGGTGAAGGCATGCGGCTGAAGAAGGAAAAAGGAGATGATGCGTTGGAAGGCACACAAGTAGGCGAGACATGCATGGAAAGGCAGCTCATGCGTCAAGCAGCCTCGGCCAGCGCCCATGCCATGCATCGAGCAACCTCGGCCAGATGCCCTGCCCATGCATCGAGCAGCCTCGACCGAATGCCCCTGCCCAATGTGTGGAACGGGCACGCCCATGCGTTGAGCGCCTAGCCGAGTAGCGATGTCGTGGTCGAGGTGCCCTGCCATGCAGCCAAGCGCGCAGCCCATGTGGCCAAGCACACCCATGTGGCCGAGCGAGCAAGCGATGGCCAGCATACGCCGCATGCCCATGCATCAAAGCAGCACGCCTATGCGCTGAAGCACCCGACCAAGCATCAAGGCGCCACACGCAGCCCATGCGGCCAAGCACGTCCAATGTGTCGAGCGGCCAGCACGCCCATGCGTCGAGCGACCAACCTATGCAACACGCCTATGCGTTGGTGGCCAGCACCATGCGCCCATGCCAAACAAGCCGTGTGATGCTACTAGTGAGCCATGCGTTGGTGATGGTTAGCTTCTTGCGATGGCTAAGTTGAATTGTAATGAGAGTAAATTGGCTTGCTATGCGTTGATGATAGGCTATGCATTGAGTATGGATTATGTGTTGAACATCCAAGAGTTGGACGCATACAAAGGATGAGATCAGCAGGAGAACATCATCAAAACCATGCGTCTTCTTGGGATGAAAGCTTAAGCCTTAAGAATTTGAGGTGGTGGCATCAGATTGGAGCCACCATGCGTTGGCAACGTGGGAGGAAGACACTTAGCTTTGCAATGATCACAACATTGCATTGATGGGTGAGAAGGAGACACTTGGCCATGTAGCCAAGTAGGTGGTGTCAACTCTGGAGAAGGTTTGGATGCTCTATAAATAAGGCAAAAGACTTCATTTTTAGATCACAATTCAAAAATACCGTAAAATAGTGGAGAGTTGAGCAAACTTTGCGTTGGAGCCAAATCCATGCGTTAGTCATAGAGGACGCATTGGACAGTGAGGTTTGAAGAGGACGCATCATCTTGGGACGAGGATTTCCCCAATTTACTCGTGCGTTTGGAGTGATTTCAAAGCCACTTGAAAATTTCTGAAAGTCTAGTTTTCAGGGTAGGGCTGCTGAAAGAAAAGCTCGAAGGGATCGGGATGAAAACTGAGAAGAAGGCAGAAGGGTCAAGCAGTCGGATAAGCTTGAGCCAGTCCTAGAGATTCTATGATTTCGGCCAAACCACGAGAAGTTCTGAGCTCAAATTTTAGGGTAATCTTCCTGATACATTTTAGAATATGTTTGTAGAAGAAAGCATCTCAAAATAAGATTTATAAATACGAGTAATTTAAGTTGAAAGTTGAATCAAGATTCTAGGGGTGAAAAGGGAGCCTGAGGTAGAAAAGGGAGCTACTAGAATGAAAAGCTCCTAAGCAATCAAGGTGAGTGGCTAAAACGTTTTGACTAAAACATTTACTTAAAATGTTTGATTACAATGTGTTATAGAAAGCATGTTTTAAAGAAGATTATTCTCATGCCAACTAGTTTTACAAAGTGAATTCCAAGCAAACCATGAGTTATGTTTTAAACGCATGCATGTGTGAGAAATCAAAAGCGATTTATATGTGTTAAATATACTCAGCATGCGTTAGTACCTTTAAAGCCATGTTTTTATATGTGTTACATGCTTTAAAGAGGAAGTCATTTATGATTAGTTTTACTTAAAACGCGATATCGAAGAACATTTGAGAAGGTATCTGCCCAACTAGATACTGAAGGACATTTGAGAAGGTATCTATTGGTACTAAAGGACGTTTGAGAAGGTACCAAACCAACCAGATACTGAAGAACGTTTGAGAAGGTATCTGAATAGAAGTATCTAAGGTATGACGGTACTTAGTATGGCCACGTGCACGTAGGTAGTTAGAGTCAGAGATTGAGCAAAAAGGTTCTCTCTTGACTAGCAGTTGGTGTTGGGATTGTTTTATCCACAGTAAGGGTTATTCTCAACTGAGAAATAGTTTACTGTTTTATGATTAAAATAACTTTATATGTTTTATGCTTGGAAAATGTTTATACTGCAGTACAAGTACTGTAGAAGCTTATATTTCAGTTAAACTTTTCATTGAAATTTTGCATGAGAATCAATTATCTTTCTTAAGTCACTCACTAGGCGCAAGCTCACCCCGTTTTTAAATGTTTTCTCTCCCCCCCCCCCCCCACAGGTAGCGGTCAAATCCTCTTAAGATAGCTCTGTATCTGCTCTGCCACTAAAGGAATAAGAGATTTGTAACCCGTCGGTTTAGGTGGTTACTGTTAATATTGTACACATGTTACTGTTGTTCATATAAGGACTAGGGTTTTTGGGTCTTGGGACTTGTGAATCTAGTGTCGTAATGACTCTAAATATGTTATGTTTCTGAATTAATAAATTTTGGCCTAAAGACATTCCACTATATATAAGTTATATTTTGGTATCAGAATTATTCCGCAAGAGTTATGAGGCAGTAAGTGTGAGCCAAAGGGTTGATAACTGTTGCAGTCACGCCCTTCTCTAGGGTAAGAGGGCGGTCTAGGGAGGGGTGTGACAATTATCGAGTCAATCGTGCATCGATTCTTGCTGTCGAGTTGCTTCGAGTACATCGTTTTCACCTTCGAGTTGCACGGGGTATCGTTCAAGAATCGTTGAGTACAATCGAGTATTAATTCTGTTGTCATCGAGTTGCATCGAGAATTTAACAAAGACTAGTCAGACGAATAAGGGAATTCTGATCAAGGATTGAGTTGCAAGCAATCGAGCACCGAGTTCGGAGTATCGAGGATTTGGCAGAATTAGTCTGATCCATTTCTTCATTTCTCCAACATTGATCTTGAGTATTTAGGACTTGTGAAAGGTCATTAGCCTAACAACGTATAATTCCTTTTTCTATATATATCTATATATATATATATATTAAATCTTAAATTTCAATCTCAAAATCCAAAATAAACCCCAAATAATTAAATGAAAATTACTTGAAAATTTGGGTCATTACAACTTTATTTTCTTTATGATCATAGAAGTAACCACGCCCCATTTCTTTGAGATAGCCTACAAATAGGCATAACTCTAAACGAGGTTATAATTTCTTTGGATTTGCCTCAAGCACGTGTTAGGCAATCTCAAATCTTGAAGCGTCGTAAACTACCTTTATGATCTTTCCATAATTCCAAAGAAGTTTCAAAAATACTTTTGGATGGAACATTGTTCAAAATATAAGCTGCAGTCATTACTGCATGACCCCAAAACGAATTAGGTAAATGAGCACAACTCATTTAGACCGAACCATATCCAACAAGGTTCTATTTCTCTTTTTTGATACACCGTTTTGCTAAGGTGTACTAGGTTCTAAGAGTTGGGATACGATTCTATTCTCTATCATATAGTTCATAAATCTGAAATCCAAATACTCTCCACCTCGATCTGATTGAAATATTTTACTTATTTAACCCAATGAATTCTCAACTTCAGTTTTATACTCTTTGAACTTTTCAAGAATTTCAAACTTGTGTTGTATTAGGTAAAGATACTCATACCTTGAATAATCATCTATGAATGTGATGAAATATTCAAACCCTTATCTTGTTTTAACATTCATAGAACCACAGAGGTCTGAATATACAAGTTCTAAAGGATATTTGGCTCTATAACCTATTCTAGTAAAAGATCTTTTTGTCATTTTGTTTTTAAGGCATGATTCACATATAGGCAAAGAGTCTTCTTCTAACTCACATAGAAGTCCACTCTTGACCAACCTCTCAATCCTGTTGAGATTAATGTGATCTAATCTCATATGCCAAAGATAAGCATTTTGTTTAAGATAAAGCTTTTGTCTTTTATCTTGAGTTGTTGCAGTCTTGAACATTTAAGTATTAAGAAACGCTTTAGTTGCTAATGGCCTTTCTCTAAGTTTGCAGGAAAAATTTGAACACCATTCTTATGAATAAACATTTTATTTATATTAAAATTAACATAACACTGTTGTTCAAGAAAAGTCTATACAAAAATCATCTTCCTTTCTAGACCAGAAACCACATACACATCGTGTTAGAGTTAAACAACATGCAGCGGAAGTATCAAGGATCCATAAGCATTCTAATTCACTAATTTTAGTAAAAACTTAAAGCATGTTGTTCATAAAAATGGGTTTTCAGAACGTACCTTTGAAGAACTCTTCAAGAAAATCGTTGTTCAACTGCTGTCTTCACTTGATATCAATGTGAACTATCTCAAAGCCATCCTTACTATGCTCCTGGAGCTTTAGGCAGAGTTGTGGGACTCAAGAATAGCTTGTAGATGTGGAGAAACAAGGGAAGCTCATCGCAGCAAGTTGAAGAAGACAACTTCTTCTTCACCATGATTTTTCTCTCAAAATTATGTATTCATCTTTTTCTCCAACAACTCCAATCTTCTCTATATATCAAGATGAACATGCAAAGAGATGGAGTGCATGGCTTGTAGCTCATGCTTGGAGAATCAAGGTAGAGAAGATCATGGTTTGTGTGTGAGCATAAAGATGATGATAATGGAAAAAACTCTTTTTCCATTATGTGCAACCCATGCAAACGATTTTTTCATTTTCCATTTTAAAACAAAAAATGACTTTTAAATCATTTTAATTTAAAATTGGATTTTATTAAATTAATTTAATATCATGCACAATAATCATCTTTATATATTTAAATCATATTTAAATATTTATTCTCTTGTTCCGTTTAATTTTGTACGTTTCAAATTAATTTCTCAAGCTACTCTAAAGCGTACCCATTTACGAGCTAGTAGGGGGATCTCGCAGACCTACAGATCATGGGTTCCAATGATCTGAGATTAATCGGCTAAACTCATTAGACCGATCTAACCCTCATTCGTTAACTAATGGGTAATTCCACTAAAACCTATAGCTGAACTCCCCTCACTGTAGATATATTATGTCCACTCGATATAACCATGATTAGTAAGTTAACCCTTCACAGGTTGCTCGTAATAATGGCTGAGTCGAATCTCTGTTTTACCCCCGAAATTACCACTTTTTCCTTAAGTTCCAATGATCCCATAATGAATAATTGATTTGTGATCCAATCAACAAATTGAATCCCTCTCAGGCCAATGAGAGGGCGAGGCCTCTTGTTCAAGACCCAGAATCAGCACTTAAAGGGAACAACCTCTCTACTAACCCTAATCGGTTAGGAGTGAATTCCCTCTTGCACCCTATGTTCCCAACTATTCATCCGGTCTTATCCCCAAAATGGTAAGCTTATTGAGCAGAGAAAATTGGTTTACTCTCACCGTTTGTAGATCAAAAGATAATCCCGAACAAACAGGAGTTCATAGTTAGCTCAGGATTAAGGTTAAGTTACCTAGGTCATCGCTTTGAAATCGTCAGTCCTAAACAATAAACAACGTTATAAAGTAAGAGTGACAAGTTTCATGGTCCGATCTTGCACAAAACTCATTTGCACAGGACACCCCCACTCCTCATGTCTCAACATGCACGAATTAGGATCACTTCGTATGTAGCACTTTACAACTCTTTGTAACAACTACAGAGTAGGCCGCATCCAATAGTGTTACCAGAAGAAGATACCCAACCTTATTCATATACTATAGATCATTTTGACTATTTACTCGAATCTGATCCACTTGTATGTCTCCACATAAAGTTCAAGTACTCATATAATAGTCAAGGGACTTAGGTTTATTGAATTTCTAAAAAACAATATATTCAACAACAACTTTATCGAATTCTCATAATAAGTTCTAATGTTTACAAACCACGAGTTTTATGACATAAAACCCAACAAACTCCCACTTGGACTAAAACTCCAGTAGTAACTTATATATCCGAAATATAAAACTGGGTTTCTGAGTTTTATAGAGAAATACAATAAACTAGGGCATCCCATACCCATGGTTTTTGCCATTTAGTATCTCATACCTGATATTTCTCCCACTTGCCTTAAGTTATTAACCTCTGGTATTTCTAGTCTTACTAGACGATTCTTAAACACTTTAGTCGAGAGAATCATTGTAGACATATTAGTATACAAATAGGTTTCTAATGGGGAAATTATCTATTTCTCAATAATAGTTAGGAAACATATTTTCCTCCCACTACATTGTAGTACTCTCAACTTTTTTATTAAGATGGTCTGACCTGCCTTAACAACTCTTGTTAACAGTTAGAGCTAGAAATCTTAAATTTATTATACTTCGATCTTAGCTATTTAAATATCTGAATATTTGCTAATGGCTATTAACACTTTGATTCTTAACAGAAGTTGCTATGAGATAGAACAAACATATTTCTTGAAAATGAACATTTCATTTAACACAAAAATATGTACAAAAGGTTCATTACAAGGTTTAACAAAAGCAGGTAATTTACATCTTCATCAGCAACTTCTCTTACTGGATGAGTTGAGCAAACGGTCTCCAGGATCTAAGCAGCCTGTTTGCCTTTCTCTACTCTCTTCTCTGCAAGATATTTAGGACAATTTCTCTTCCAGTGCCCCAACTCATTGCAGTGAAAACATTTCCCTTTCTCTACAGCGGTTATCTTACTCTTCTTACCAACAGGTTTTTTCCCTTTCTCTTTGTCTTTCTTCGCTAGAATACTCTTAATCTGCGAAGACGAGGCAACTTCAGGCTTGAAGGAAATTCCTCTCTTTTCAGTAGAAGCAACATTTACTTCTGGTACTGGTTCCAGACCTTTAGTTCTCAACATGGTCTGAAAAGCCTATAGCTCATTAAGAAGAGTTGTCATGTTGTATTCAATTTTATTCATGAAGGCATTGGTACAAAATTGCAGAAAACTCTTCGAAAGAGATTCTAGAATAAAGCCAACTTGACTTCTCTCATCCATCATAGCACCGTTCACTTCAACCACATTAAAGTGGACCATCATGTCCAATACATGTTCACGAACATTGGTCCCCTCTTTAAAGCGACTATTGTAAACGTATTTGATAGCATCATGCCTTAGGGTAAAGGACGGTTGTCCAAACATCCCTCTTAGAGATTCCATAATCTCTTTGGCAGTGTTCATACCCTCGTGTTTTTTGGCCAAAACGTCAGATAGGCTGGCGAGGATATAAGCACGGGCTTTATCATTAGCCCTGATCCATTTATCAAATGCTTCCCGAACAGTTCAGTTGGTATTTAAGCTAGGAATGGGAGGACATTCCTCCATTAAAACAAATCTCAAATCGTCTATCGTGAGTATTGTATTCAAATTTGATTTTCAGTTTACATAATTATCCCCAATCAATTTGTCCAAAGCCAACAATTGTATAATATAACTCGTCATTCTGAAATTATAAATAAATTTTATAAACGAATTGCTTTTAAATCCAATCAGGTTTTAGCAAAGTGATAATGTACCCATAATCATTATTTTTGCAACGATACTTAAGTGATTTAGAACAATTGCTACCGTAGGGCAGTCAAGATTTCCTTCACAAAAGCAAGACAATTCTTGACCAAATACTATCTCCAGAAGAACTCATATTCCGATAGCCATTTAGTTATCGTTTTCGGTCAAGATCATTAGTAACACTTAGTAAGTCTTGTAAGTATAGCCCCGTCGTTTTCAGATCTTACAGAACGGCATGAGTATGCCTCCGAAATAGAAGACAATACCCAAGACGGAACTATAAGACCCTATTCATTTTACTGAAGCCTGGGTTGTTCTGAATCCTATGTTACAACCCTCCGTAGGGATCGCCGAGGTTAACGACTAGCTAGTGCCGCATGAAAAACAGTAGCAGGCGCAACATAAGAATCTCACGGTTCAGACTAATGGAGGAGACCGTAGGACAATGTTGACACATTTCCATCACCCACTTACTATGAACGACTTCCCCCATTCACCTTGTTATTGACCCATGCAAACACTTTCCGTATGGAGCAGCCGAGGTAAGATCGACAAGAAGCCAAGCATGAATCTCACGATGTGAACTCTTGAGGACGTGAGAGCTAATAACTTTTATTCTCACACTGAAGTGTTCTAAATGTTTGGGTATTTTACTTAGGCAAAACGGCTAATTTCATACAACCTAAGTCTAAGTAGTTTATCCAAATATAACTCTTATAATTAGATTTAACCTACAATATCTGGGTGATAAACCATTTTATTACCTCATATCACTCATGAATGCTCATAAAATCGGCTACCAACACTCAATTATTCGGCTATAATCCCCAGGTAGAAGGTGTTTCGTAGACCGTCAACTTAAATACCCCCAACCTTTGACAAGATTATATACCGATTAAGTTTGTAACCATAGTTTTATAAGTTTAACGACCTATTTTAACTATTAAAACAAGTGGTTAACCTAAGTGAGCATGCAACTGTTCTTTGTTATGGATTTTAAACGTCTAACTAATTTTATAACAGCTTACAAAATTTAGACATGCTTAACATCTACGACAAACAACGAAGGTATCTAATATAACTATTATATTAAACATAACCCTAACATGCATACTATATATCATAACAATTATAACATACTGTCAATGCATGTAACATGCTTCCTACGGTGGGGTGTTAAATCTACATGGCATACTGTATGCATATACATGAATTTATTTAATTATGACATACATCTCATGCATAAACAATTAAATACTAACTGTTATGGTTTTCGTTTTGGCATAAACAAACAAACAGATAGCTATCAATTACAAACAGCTTCATAACCGTCTTTGAACTGCTTAAACCGCTCCAAACTGAACCCAAAACAACTTGAACCGGGTTGGACGAGTTTGAACCGGACCAACAAAGCTTGAACTGAACCAACCACAACCATTTGAGGCTGAACCGGATTGAACTGTGAGTAAACTGGTCGAACCCATTGCTCTCGGTCCAACCTCAATATGCTGCTAAGGTCAATTGTGTAACGCCTGGAGGTAATTTTCTAGCGTCGTCACCTTGGGTTGAGAGGAAGTACACGATCGCATAGTGTTTGCTGGAAGCTAGACGATCGTTTAGTTCCATCGCAGTGCAATCGTTTAGCTCCATCGCATAGTACTAAACGATCGCATAACACCATCGCCCAACGCATTCAAGTCATTGTTTAGTATCCGCCGCAGCTAAACGATCGCATAGCTCCATCGTATAGAACATCATCGCATCGTATAGCATTTATCTACACGATCATTTAGCTCCGCGACCAAACGAACGCTCAGTGCTATCGCGTAGCATTTCATCGCATCGTTTAGCGTGCATCGTTGCTAAACAATTGTATAGTGCCATCGTTTAGCAAAATCAACGAATCTTCTAGTTCCCACGACTGAAATTAAACGATTGCGTAATGCTATCGTATAGCAAATGAATGCATCGCTTAGCTTCTGCAGGTACATGACTGTTTAGCGTTCAACATCACAACGACCATCGCATATTACTAAACGATCGTATAGCTTTTCTTCTCATCGTGTAGCATCTGGAGCTAAACGATCGTTTAGCGACTGGACCTCAGCAACAGATTGAAGCAAAAGCTGAAAACTCTGGAACAGCAGCTTGACCTCTGTCGCTTGTTTCTTCAATTACATCTTAATTTAAACTCTAATGACTCCAAATAAATTATAGACTCTTGCTAACACACAAATGCTTATCAAACAAGAGCCAATTACAAATTTAATTGAGCAATTAAAGAGAATTAAAATGCCAAAACAGAGAAAACCATAGCAGTACAATAATTTCATATATCTCATACCTTTGAAGAACTCTTCAAGAAAATCGTTGTTCAGCTGTTGTCTTCACTTGATGTCAACGTGAACCACCTCAAAGCCTTCCCTACTATGCTCTTGGAGCTTTAGGCAGAGTTGTGGGACTCAAGAACAGCTTGTAGATGTAGAGAAACAAGGGAAGCACATTGCAATAAGTTGAAGAAGACAACTTCTTCTTCACCACGATTTTTCTCTCAAAATTATGTATTCATCTTTTTCTCCAACAACTCCAATCTTCTCTATATATCAAGATGAACATGCAAAGAGATGGAGTGCATGGCTTGCAGCTCATGTTTAAAGAATCAAGGTAGAGAAGATCATGGTTTGTGTGTGAGCAAAAAGATGATGATAATGGAAAAAGCTCTTTTTCCATTATGTGCAACCCATGCAAACGATTTTTTTCATTTTCCTTTTTAAAACAAAAAATGACTTTTAAATAATTTTAATTTAAAATTGAATTTTCTTAAATTAATTTTTAAAACATTAATTAATTTAATATCAAATATTAAATTATTTTTTGCACAATAATCATCTTTATATATTTAAATCATATTTAAATATTTATTCTCTTCTTCCATTTAATTTGAACGTTTCAAATTAATTTCTCAAGCTACTCTAAAGCGTACCCATTTACGAGCTAGTAGGGGGCCTCGCGGACCTACAGATCATGGGCTCCAACGATCCGAGATTAATCAGCTAAACTCATTAGACCGATCTAACCCTCATTCATTAACTAATGGGTGATTCCACTAAAGCCCATAACTGAACTCCCCTCATTGTAGATATATTATGTCTATTCGATATAACCATGATTGATAAGTTGTCCCTTCACTGGTTACTCGTAATAACGGTTGGGTCGAATCTCTATTTTACCCCCGAAATTACCTTTTGTTCCTTAAGTTCCACTGATCCCCTAATGAACAATTGATTTGTGATCCAATCAACAAATCGAATCTCTCTTAGGTCAATGAGAGGGTAAGACCTCTTGTTCAAGACCTAGAATCAGCACTTAAAGGGAACAACCTCTCTACTAACCCTAATCGATTAGAAGTAAATTCCCTCTTGCACCCTATGTTCCCAGCTATTCATCCGATCTCACCAAAATGGTAAGCTTATTGAGCAGAGGCAATTGGTCTACTCTCACGGATAATCCCAAACAAACAAGAGTTCATAGTTAGCTCAGGATTAAGGTTAAGTTACCTAGGTCATCGCTTTGAAATAGTCAGTCTTAAACAGTAAACAGCGTTATAAAGTAAGAGTGACAAGTTTCGTGGTCCGATCTTGCACAAAACTCATTTGCACAGGACACCCCCACTTCTCATGTCTCAACATGCACGAATTAGGATCACTTCGTATGTAGCACTTTACAACTCTTTATAACAACTACAGAGTAGGCTGCATCCAATAGTGTTACCGGAATAAGGTACCCAACCTTATTCATATACTATAGATCATTTTGACTATTTACTCGAACTTGATCTACTTGTATGTCTCCACATAAAGTTCAAGTACTCATATAATAGTCAAGAGACTTAGATTTATTGGATTTCTAAAAAACAATATATTCAACAACTTTATCGAATTCTCATAATAAGTTCTAATATTTACAAACCACGAGTTTTAGGACATAAAACCCAACACATCGTTCTTAACAAGAAAAGATTTTTAGAAGAGTAATTCCACGCCTCATACTGTCACTGCTGAGACTTCATATGATTCATGTCATAAAATGCATGAAATTGAGCTTCTATTTGGGCCTCATACTGTCACTGCTGAGACTCAATGTGATTCATGTCATAAAATGCATGAAATTGAGCTTCTATTTGGGCATTTTTACTATAAAAAATGGATCCATGCATGAGTTTTCATCAAATTTTAGTCATATTTTATTAAATTGAGTTTATTGGAAGGTAATTATGATTATAATTTTTGCTAATTTGTTGAATTTTACAAGTTTTAAGGCTGTTTTTGCAAAATTTACATTTGATGTGCTCGCAACAGAAGTGATGCGCCCACATCAGTGAGCCCTAAAATTTCAGAAATCAAACCAGTCAAAGGTAGTTCAGATTTTCATGCTTTGATAAGTTATTCTGCTCCCATTTCGTCTGAAAGTCATTCAGAACTTGAAATCTGACATTCCCCAACCACTTTTATGCCTATAAAAGCGTTGGAAACCCTTCCCCCCGAGGAACACAACTCCCCATATCCACCCCTCATCTTCTTCTTCGCCGATTCTACCATTTTTACAGCTACCCAAACCTCTCTTTCCTATTCGAGATAGCTAGTCGTCACCTTCAGTCGCAGCGATGGCCCTTTTCCTCCTTTGGTCTTTTGAAATAACCCGCGCTTCGGTAATGAAGATTGCAGTTACCAAAAGTTTCTTTAACCATGTCCGAAAATTGATCAAACCCGGGAATCGAATCCGTACCTTCCAATGGAAATGTTATCGCCCTTGTCCCGGAAAAAAAGAGAAAAATGCCATTAGCCTATTCGCCTTTTTTCCCAGGAAGAGATTAGGTTTCTTCTCAACATTTCAGGTTAGTAGCCTTAAGAATGGAAGTTCCTCTAAGGTGTAGCGGCTCTAGGATATCTCTTCCCACAGAAGTGTATGTTAAGGAACGATTTCACGTTGGAAAAGGGGAACATCCTAGGGAAGGACTCGAAGTTTGAGAACCTTCCCAAGTTCTTCAGAGTTGTTATTTTCTTAGCTTTATTTTTCATTTAGTTCTTGTAATTATTTTATTTTTCCATCTTTCCATCAATCGAACTATATCGTAGCAATGATGCTTGATTTAATAAAATTGTTTATTTTACCATTTATTATGAGCTAAATTCCTCAAAGGGTTCAACAATATGGATACCCTAAAATATTTATGGCTTAAGTGATATTGCACTTCACACCAACTTGATTCATGCATTCTCTTTGTTGAAATTAAAGTTAATATTTGTAAATTAAATTGGCCATTTAATTTAACAATTCAGTAGAGCTTTAGTGTTGAGAAGGTTAGAGTGTAAACGGATCTCACAAAGGGATATGGTACCAATAGCCTAAGAATAGAAGGGTCACGTCACCTTATGAATAAGGGACACCATAGGGTAAAGAAACCGAACTTAAATTAATCTATATTTTACATTTTACATATATGACATTTTTCTAAAACCCTATTTTTGTTTCTGCATTATTCCAAAATTTCCCTGGGGTATTTATTATTTTTGTGAGGCATAAATCCCTCATTCTCTCTTCATTCTTCCTTCAGCCGCAATCCCCACCCCATCCCTATCTTTTTTCTTTTTCGTTTCTATTGTTTCTTTTCACCGATGAATAGGTGAAACATCAGTCTTCGAGTCACCTTCCTCAACACCCACCACAACCACCGTCGCATCTACCATCTCACTCGCCTTGCTGCTCAAATTTCCTCCCTTTATTTCAAATCCATTTTTGACGGTCTTCGACAGATCGAACTTGAAAACTTCTCAATGAAAAGATCCATGAATCTATGCTCCAAGTCACTGAATCCCTCTTCGGACAACTTTTCCTCTCCTACAAGAATGGAACTTCTTCCACCCGCTTACCTATCACTGTGTAATTCTATATGTGATTTTTCATTTTTTATGGATGTAGCTCAAGAATTGGGTATCCCAATAATTTATTTCTCTCCTTTCAATGCCCGTTTCTTGTTTCTTTTCTTCTCGATTCCCAAGCTTCTTGAAGATGACCAGATTCCATACTAGGTGACTTTGTCGATTCAATTTTTTGGATAAAAGATTATAAATTATTTGAATGAAGACCCATTTCGTTTTATGGGAAATCCAAACTAAGAACTCCATGGCATTCTTAGGGGAGGAGGGATTTTAAAATTAGAAAGAGTGGCTTTGCTCTATCTCTATTTTTAATACGAAGTTTTGCGTTCATTAGAATTCAAATACGTTTTTTATATTAATTTTGTTATATTTTTTTGTGTTGATTCTGCATTAAGGATTTTGAATAGTATGTCAATGGTATGATATATTTATCTTTCGTATATCAGTAAACTATATAATATCCTAGAGTCAGATGACAATCAATATGAAGTACCAATTAGACAACAATTAGATAGAAAGCAATATCATTAACAATCAATATAAGATAGCAATAAGATAATAATCAATATCAAATAGTAATCAGATAACAACCGTTATCAAATAGCTATCAATATCATTAAAAAAAACAACAATCATATAACAACAGGCATAATTGGCAACCAATATCAAATAATAATTAAACAACAATCAGATAGCAATTGATATCATTGATAATCAAATAATTATCAATATCAAATAACAATTAGACAACAATCATATAACAAGTAAGTATCATCAACAATAAGATAATAATTAGTATCAAATAGAAATCAGATAGCAATAAGATAACAATCAATATCAAAATGTATTCAGTAACACTAAGAATCAATATTAGATGACAATCAGATAGATGATCCTAATTAGTTTTAATCCCGAGTGCATCCTTTAATCCATATGGATGAGATTGGTCAGTTTGTAGACTAGATAAACCTACTATTTTGGGGACAAGACCAAGTGGAGAGATGGGAACAAAATAATACAATATGAATTTCACTCCTTTCCAACTTTAGGGTAAGTAGATGAATGTTCCCTTAAGTGGTGTTTCCGGGACTTGAAAAAAGGGTCATACCCTCTCACTGGCCTGAAAGGGGTTTTTGTTTAATGGTTGGACCATAAACAACTTATTCATTAGAAAAGCACTAGTACTTCAGGATACAGGGGTAACTTAGGAGCAAAACAGTAATTTGACCCGATTGATGTTACAAACACTCATGAAGGACTAATTATTGGTCTATATCCATGGACACAGAAATATATCTGCAGTGGGAAGACTGCAATTATGGATCTTTAGTGGAGTGTATGTGAGTCTTTAGTGAAGTGTACTCACAGTTAACGAATATTTATTAATTTGGTTAATGAGTTTAGCCAATTAATCTCATATCGTTGGAGTTTTTGATTTGTAGGTCCATAAAGTCCCCTTCCTAGCTCGTAAAGGGAATTGAGTTTGAAATGTTCAAATTCACTTAGGAAAATAATACAATGTATAATGATACACTATAATATAAAATTTATATTTTATTTAAACTTTATACATAAATTTAATTTTTGACATGATTTTCGGAAAAATTATATATTTGAAGGAGTTCAAATATTAATTTATATGAGAATTAGATATTTGAAGGAGTTCAAATATTAATTTAACGTGAATTGGATTCATATTAAAAATATAGGTTAAAATTAATGTGTATTTGATGCACATTAAAACTATAACATCATTTATATTATAAATGTTATATATATAGTTGCATGATTTATTTTTATAGCATCCTCATGCATCATATAATATAAATGTTATAATATGTATTTGGATGCATGATAACATTGTCATGCATTATTTATATTATAAGAGTTCTAATATATAGTTGGATGTATGTGTGAATGTTATTTTATTATTTCATTACTTTAGTATATAATAGTTATGTATGTTAAGTAATGAAAGGGGAATTGCATGAAACATAACACTACTTTAGACAATTTTATAGATGTTATAATTTTATTAAGTATGTCATTCAATGCACTGTATAATTTTTAATTTGTTTCAATTTTTCTATATCTTTATAATTAAATGAAATTAGAAATTAAAATCAATAAGTCAGAATTGCATGCAAACTTAGGTTAAAATCAATTTAAAAATAGTTTTAAAATACGATTCATATAGACCTAAGATCACAATATTTCTAATGAGATTAGAAATTATTTTAATTAGTTTAATTAGTTTAATAGGATTAAATTGATTTTAATTAAAAAATTAAATTTGTAACAAATGTATCTATAAGAGAACTTTTGTATAAGACTAGTTCTATCTAGGCTAGGTAGAACATCCCTACCTGGGAACTGGCCTGTAAATGTGAATTAGTAGATTTGCTACAAGCATGCAATTTTTTATTAAAGTTTATTAAAATGTTTAATGAACATTAATTACAATTGTTTAAGTATCCAAAGTAAGTGTTACTCTTGGGCAAATTTAAACAATCACTTAGTAAAAAAAACTAGTCGTATTTTTTTAAGTCAAAGTAACCATAGGTAAAACATTTAGTGGAAGAAAAATAGGGTATATGATACTTCATTTTTTCTTTTCACGTTTCTCCCTCATAGTTCACACCGTGAGATCTATACTCAGCCTCGAGGCACCTTTGCTTGTGTGCCCCGTATTTATAGTAAATGGGAGCGAGACGTGTGTCAACACATTCCACGGCCTCTCTCATTAGTTTGTAGCAAATTTTCATATTCAGCCTCAAGGCACCTTTGCTCGTGTCCTCCTATGGATGACATTTAAATGAATCCTTACTCAAACTTTAGAAATGGATAAGTTTGCTTTAGTTTCTGTCCCAATCGATTTTTTCCTACGGTTGGCTCATTAGGGCGGAACTCTATAATCTAAAATGTGGGGTTACATTTACAAGAAAATATTAAGTTAGTTAACAATTTCTGGATCGAATAATGGTGACTGATATTTACAAGTACAAGGAATTGTTTTGTATATTGATTGAGATGGTCTCATTTCAGTGAAGGGTACTTGATCACCCTACGGAGGCTTGTACCCTGCCTCACTGAAACATCATTACAAAATAAATGTCACATAGGGTACATGAAATTATTTTGCTAAATTTGATTGATTTTTCTAACTGGGTAATGCATGATTACTAATATAAAAAAATTGTATCTTTCAGCAAATTTTTACTTCTGCTACTTTAAACATGATCGCCACCGATAAGTTAACAGTGATGGAACCGGTGAAGGTCCTGAGTGGAATGAGGGATCAGTCCTAAATCCCAATTTTTCAGAACAAGAATTTTACAGAACGAAACACAGAAAATTATGCATTCAACTTTAAATTTACAGCATGTCAATAAGAATAAAGAAAAGAGATAAATAATTCACCTTTGAAGATCCGATCTTCTTCGTGTATGCTCTTCTCTAAAAAAAAGTCACGTACTGCAACGTATTCAAAACCCTAATTGGCCACCACCAATTAGAATCTCCTATATTCTCTAGGATGAGAATCCAAAGAGTTGTATGGGCTCTCGGTATTTGGGAGAGAGGGAAATTGATAGGGAAGAAAAATTGAAAGGGAAGCAGAAAGGAGAATTCTTCTTGCAGAGATCAAAGAGCTTCTGTAAAAAACTTAGTGAAGAATGAGCATAACAACCACCTCATTCAACCCCACTTTCATGAACCACTAACTCCTTCCCATATTATTTTAAAAACTTAATATAAAAAAATTTTAATAAAAACATTTATAATAATAAATATATATATATATATATATATTTATATGATAACTAACTTATCATATAATTATATAATATATATTAAACTATATGTTATATCAAATATAACGCATAACCTATAGTTTAATATTGTATCAAATACAATATGACCTATAGTTCTAATTCTCTTATTAATAGTATTTACTATCAATCATATTTATATTAAATTCAATTATATGAGTCCAATTCACACAATCCTTATTTATTTCCTCTTAAATAAATTTTATTTTATAATTTATCAAATACATTATAGTAATTATACCACATATAATTAAATTAAATTAATTATATCACATATAATTAATTCTCTCAATTAATTTGGATAATTCAAATTAATCCAAAATTGATTATCATTTAATCCCCGTTGAGCTACAGAGGAGACCTCATAGATCTGTACATTGAAGCTCCAATGGTACTTGAATAATTAATAAAACTCCTTTAATTAAATTATTCAACATCTATTAACTGTCGGACACTCCACTAAAAATCGACAGCTGCACTTTTCGCACTGCAAATATATTTCTATGTCCAATGGATATAACGAGTCAACAATGCGATGACCCTTCATAAATTGCTCGTAAGTACAACTAGGCTAAAATTACCATTTTGCCCTTATAGTTACGTCTAACTCCTTAAGTACCACCGATCCCTCTAATGAACAATAAGTCATAGTCCAACTATGACCAAGCCCCTCTCAGGCTAGGAGAGGGTATGGCGCCACATTGTTCAAGCCCCATAATCAACCCTTAAGGAAGTAATTTATCTACTTACCCTAACGTCGGGGAAGAAGTGAATTTCGTCTTGTGTAGCTGTGCTCCCAACTCCTCAATAAGATGAATTTCCAAAATGGTAGGCTTATTGAGTTGATGATCTGGCCACTCCCACCCATACAAATCAAAGGACCACCTTCTTAGGTAGGAGTTTACAACTCACTTAGGATTCAGGTCATGTTACCTATGGTCATCCTGGTGAAATGTAAGTCTCAATTATGAATGACGTTATATAATGAGACTAACCATTTCATGGTCTGGTCTTATACAAACTCCTTTGTATAGAATACCCCCACTCACATGTTTACACGTGAATGATCAGGCTCAGATCATTTGTAGCACTTTACAACAATTGTAACATCTACAAAACGGGTCATATTTGTAATGTCACCAGGATAAGGTATCTAGCCTTATCATCTACTACAGACTATTTAGGTTATCACTTAAACATGATCCACCTGTATGTCTCTACATAAATGTTTAAGTTACAGTTGATAACCTCGGATGTTAGTTTATTGGTTTGTGAGTTTAATGCTACTAAATATCTAATAAAACATCTCATATTTTATTAAATAAATAAAATATTTGTACAATATAGTTACATACTACAGAACCCTACGAGATTTAAGGCATCAAACCAAACAAACAGACGATAATTACATCACATGAAAAAACACAATTAATACAATTCTCATAAACAATGACCTGAGATTTGTCCTAGTGGGGGAATTTCCTCCAGTACCAGCTCAAAATGCTATTCAAAACGTTTGGGAGGCATATGGGCACTGAGTACAGGCAAATGAAAAGGTCTGAGCGTAGGTCTTGGCAAACCTTTCTGAAGTATTTTCTAAGAAGCATGAGCCCATGCTCATTACCTGTGAGATCATGGAATCCCTACGAGGAATGTTCAGACAACCATCCGCACAACTGAGACATGACACTCTTAAATTCATCTTCTATGCTCGTATGCATGAAGAGGCATCTGTTCGAGAACATGTTCTCAACATGATGATCTACTTTAATGTGGTTGAGATGAATGGGTCTGTCATTGATGAAGTCAGTCAGGTTAACTTCATCTTCGAAACTTTACCTGAAAGTTTCCTATAGTTTCGTAGTAGTGCTGTTATAAACATGATTGACTACAACCTGACTACCTTGCTCAACGAGCTGCAGACTTTCCAATCCTTGATGAAAATCAAGGAACAGAAGGGAAAGGAAAATGTTGCCTTTGAAGGAACTCTAATTACAGAGGATCTTTGAGTATGAAGTTTGAGTTTTATGTGTGTTCGTTCTTGTTTATGAAGTTTGAATATATTGTGGGGGTGCATAGAGTTCGAGTGTAATCGTTTCGGAGTTGAATTTGTAGGTTTTTGCGTGTTTTGATGTTTATGAGAAGTTTCATGTATGGGGGGTGGGTAGAGTTTGATTATACTTGTTTTTCTCGTTTTATCGTTGAACTTGGAGTTTTTGTGTGTTTATGAATGTTTATGAAGTTCAAATGTGTTGTGGGGGGTGGGTCGAGATTGGTTTAGATTGTTTTGGGGAGAAATTTTGAGTTTTATGTTTGTTCATTCTTGTTTATGAACTTTGAATATGTTGTGGGGGTTTATAGAGTTCGATTGTAATCGTTTTGGAGTTGAATTTGTAGGTTTTTGTGTGTTTTTTGATGTGTGAGAGGTTTCATGTTTGTCGTGAGGGGTGGGTAGAGTTTGATTATATTCGTTTTGCTTTTTTTTCCATTGAACTTGGAGCTTTTGTGTGTTTATGAATGTTTATGATGTTTGAATGTGTTGTGGGGGGTGGGTCGAGATTGGTGTAGATTGATTTGGGTAGAAATTTTGAGTTCTATATGTGTTCGTTCTTGTTTATGAAGTTTGAATATGTTGTGGGGGTGTGTAGAGTTCGGTTGTAATCGTCTTGGAGTTGAATTTGTAGGTTTTTGTGTGTTTTTTGATGTGTGAGAGGTTTCATGTTTGTCGTGGGGGGTGGGTAGAGTTTGATTATACTCGTTTTCTCGTTTTGTCGTTGAACTTTGAGTTTTTAATGTGTTTATGAATGTTTATGAAGTTTGAATGTGTTGTGGGGGGTGGGTCAAGATTGGTTTAGAATTGTTTTGGGTAGGAAATTTTGAGTTTTATGTGTGTCGATCTTGTTTATGAGTTTGAATATGTTGTGGGGGTACTAAAGTTCGGTTATAATCGTTTTGGAGTTGAATTGGTGGTTTTTATATGTGTTGTGTGTGTGTTTTTTCTTTTTTTTTTTTTATGTTTGAGAGGTTTTCATGTTTGTAGGGGTTGGGTAGAGTTGATTATACTCGTTTTTCTCGTTTTGTGTTGAACTTTGAGTTTTTATGTGTTTATGAATGTTTATGAAGTTTGAATGTGTTGTGGGGGGTGGGTCAAGATTGGTTTAGATTGTTTTGGGTAGAAATTTTGAGTTTTATGTGTGTTCGATCTTGTTTATGAGTTTGAATATGTTGTGGGGGTACCTAAAGTTCGGTTATAATCGTTTTGGAGTTGAATTGGTGGTTTTTATATGTGTGTGTGTGTGTGTTTTTTTCTTTTTTCTTTTTTTTTTTTTATGTTTGAGAGGTTTCATGTTTGTCGTGACGGGTGGGTAGAGTTTGATTATACTCGTTTTGCTCATTTTGTCGTTGAACTTTGAGGTTTTGTGTGTTTATGAATGTTTATGAAGTTCGAATGTGTTGTGGGGGGTGGGTCGAGATTGGTTTAGATTGTTTTGGGGAGAAAGTTTGAGTTTTATGTGTGTTCGTTCTTGTTTATGAGTTTGAATATGTTGTGGGGGTGCGTAGAGTTCGGTTATAATCATTTTGGAGTTGAATTGGTGGTTTTTATATGTGTGTGTGTGTGTGTGTTTTTAATGTTTGAGAGGTTTCATGTTTGTCGTGGCGGGTGGGTAGAGCTTGATTATACTCATTTTGCTCGTTTTGTCGTTGAACTTGAAGTTTTTGTGTGTTTATGAAGTTTGAATGTGTTGTGGGGGATGGGTCGAGATTGGTTTAGATTGTTTTGGGGAGAAAAATTGAGTTTTATGTGTGTTCGTTCTTGTTTATGAGTTTGAATATGTTGTGGGGGTGCGTAGAGTTCGGTTGTAAACGTTTTGAAGTTGAATTTGTAGGTTTTTGTGTGTGTTTTGATGTTTGAGAGGTTTCATGTTTGTCGTGGGGGTGGGTAGAGTTTGATTATACTCGTTTTGTCGTTCAACTTAAAGGTTTTGTGTGTTTATGAATGTTTATAAAATTCGAATGTGTTGTGGGGGGTGGGTCGAGAATGGTTTGGATTGTTTTGGGGAGAAAGTTTTATTTTTTTGTATGTTCGTTCTTGTTTATAAGTTTGAATATGTTGTGGGGTGCCTAGAGTTCGGTTGTAATCGTTTTGGAGTTGAATTTGTAGGTTTTTGTGTGTTTTTTGATGTTTGAGAGGTTTCATGTTTATCGTGGGGGGTGGGTAGGGTTTGATTATACTCGTTTTGCTCGTTTTTTCGTTGAACTTAGAGTTTTTGTGTGTTTATGAATGTTTATGAAGTTCAAATGTGTTGTGGAGGGTGGGTCGAGATTGGTTTAGATTGTTTTGGGGGGGAAAGTTTGAATTTTACGTTCTTATTTATGAGTTTGGTTTAGATTGTTTATTTATGGAGTTTGGTTGAATGATTATGACATTTGTGGATGTTTTTGTTTATAAAGTTTAAACGTGTTGTGGATGTTTAAAGATTATGACATTTGAATGTTTTTGTTTCATTGTAGGATGCTGTTCGGAGATGAGGTTGGACGATTGTTCAAGATACTGTGTTCCAGACGTTATTTTCTTTTCTGTATTTATTAGAATTATTTTCATTTTATTTCTTCCATGTACTTCTTAAAGCAAATTTCTTTTATTTAGTATCGACTCTGTTTTATTGTAGGATATATAATTTTTCATTTTTTTGTTATAATATGGACTTCGTTTTCTTTGTTTTATTTATTATGTGAATCTGTTTGAGTTGGTTAATGATGCTTTATAGGTTATTTAGATCAAATTTTAAAAAATTAAAAATTAAAAATTAAAAAAAATTAAAAGCCAACATTCAACTAATAAAGGAACTTCCCACGCATATTTTAGCGCGTCGGGAGTTCCCATAACTCCCGAGGAATAAAATAAACCGTCGGGAGTTCGAGAACTCGACGCATAAAATAGGGCATCGGGAGTTCCTAAAACTCCCAACGCATAAAATAGGGCATCGGGAGTTGGTCCAGAACTCTTGACGTATAAAATAGGGCATCGGGAGTTCTCGAACAACTCCCGACGCCCTGTTTTATGCGTCAGGAGTTCCTCTCCTGATGGTTTTTCCCATCCAAACTCCTAACGATCTATCTGTCGTCGGGAAAGGATCTCCCGATGCATTTTTCACCCTTTTCCGATGATTTTTGGCGTCGGGAGAAGTGCTATTTCTTGTAGTGGCAGAAGCAGATCGTCCAAACTCCATTATGAAAGAACTCATACATTTATAGTTAAACATAACAGATTATGCATTATAAACTAAATTACAACATGCTTTGAATAAATGCAAAGGTAAAAAAGATAATACCTTTGAAGAACACTTCTTCAAGATAATCCTTGATAGTTTACCGAATCGTCGAACAACACGAATGCAACGAGCAAGACGATCTCCCTCGAACAGCAACGAGCAAAAACTCAATCCTCGAACAACCAGACACAACCACTAGATCACCTTGATATTCTCGGTGTGAGAATTCATGAGTGGTGGGCTCTGGCTTATTTTGGTTTGAGGGAAGATTTAGAGTGGAGGAGGAGACGATCGAGTAAACGATGACATTGTCGTGTAGAAGATAAAGTCTATCGCATAGACTAGATATTCGATCATATAGATAAGAAAGTTATTGTATAGTCTCCCGATGCTATCATGTAGTAACTCGATTGCTTGTTATGTCAGTCGTGTAATAATCAGAAAACCAATTTTCATCTTTACTCCACTTTGCTATAAAACCGTATAACTACCCACTAAGGGTGGTTATTGTGAATTTTTTTTTTAATTATCAAATAATTAATAAATACAAATAAATATGATAACTAACTTATCATATTGTATTTATAACCTATAGTTTTAATATTGCATCATATACAATATATAAACCATGGTTCTTTTTTTATATTTTATGGCATTTAATATAAATAATATTTTTATTAAATTTAATAACTATATTCTAATTCATAGAAATTATAATTGAATCATATTCAAATATTAGTTCCCCCAATCAAACAATAATGTTTCAAATACATTATATCAATTATATCATACATAATTGAATTAATTTTAATTATATCAAATATAATCAAATACCCTCTTATTAATTTGAACATTTCAAATTAACCCCAAAAATTGATTCTCAACTTGAATCCATTGAGCTACCAAGGGGATCTTATGGACTTGTAGTTTGAAGCTCCAACAGTACGTAAATAACTGATTAAACTCTTTAATCATATTATCTACCATCCGTTAACTGTCAGATACTCCACTAAAGATCGACAGCTACACTCTTCGCACTACAGATATATTTCTATGTCCATTGGATATAACCAATTAACAGTACGATGACCCTTCACAAATCTCTTGTAACTACAGTTGGGCCAAATTACCATTTTGCCTCTGTATTACATCTAACTCCTTAAGTACCACTGATTCCTCTAATGAACAATAGATCATAGTCCCACTATTATAAACCTCTCTTAGCTCAAGACAGGGTGTAACGCTACATTATTCAATACCCGAAATCAGCCCTTGAGGGAGCAATTTATCTACTTACCCCTGCTTTGTAGAAGAAGTGACTTCCATCTTGTGTAGCTGAGTTCCCAGCTCCCCAATCAGACGAATCTGCAAAATGTTAGGCTCGTTGAGTCGGCGATCTGGCCACTCTCACCCATGCAAATCAAATGACCACTCTCATAGGTAGGAGTTCACAACTCACTCAGGATTAAGGTCATGTGACTTATGGTCATCCTAGTGAAATGAAAGTATCAATTAAGAATGGCGTTATATAACGAGATTAAACATTTCGTGGTCTGGTCTTATTCAAACTCCTTTGTAGAGAACATCTTCGCTTGCATATCTAATACACAAATGATCAAGACCAGACCATTTGTAGCACTTTACAATATTTGTAACATCTACAAAGTGGGTCATACCCGTAGTGTCAAAAGGATAAGGTATCCCTCCTTATCCATATACTACAGACCATTTAGGTTATCACTTAAAATACGATCCACTTATATGCCTCCACATATATGTTTAAGTTACAACGATAACCATGGATCTTAGTTTATTGGTTTGTGGTTAATGAAACTAAAATATCAAATATTTCATAGAATTAAGTGAATAAAATATCATATATTATAAATCACAAAATGTTTGTTCATACAAATGTTTACAAACTACAGGATCCTATGAGATTTACTACATCAACCTCAACAGCCCCGTCCTCTAAAAAGTTCTTTAAAGGTCCAACCTCTAGAACTAAGTCTATTCCTTCCTCTTTCGACACCAAAAGGTGGAAGAAGAAGAAGAAAGGTGGAAAGAGGAAAGCTAACCTACCAGTTGCTGCCTAGAAGGGCAAGAAGGCCAAGGCTACAAAGGGAATTTGCTTTTATTGCAACTATGAAGGACATTAGAAGAGGAATTGTCCAAAGTACTTGGAAGAAAAGAAGAATGCGAAGCAAGGTAAATATGAATTACTTGTTTTGGAGACTTGTTTAGTGAAGAATGATGATTGAGCCCTGGATAAGAGATTCAGGTACCACTAACCATGTTTGTTCTTCATTTTAGGGAATTAGTTCCTGGCCGCAACTGGATGCTGAAAAGATGATGATGTGTGTTGGAACTGAGCACATCGTCTCAGCTAGGGCAGTGGGAGGACTCTGACTTATTTTACAAAAAATTTATATTTTGTTGGACAATGTATACGTAGTTCCTAATTTAAAAAGGAACTTAATTTCTGTAAATTTTTCTTTAAATAAAACGTTTATTTGAACAAAATTATTCTGTTCATTTTTCTTTAAATAAAGCGTTTATTTCTAAGAATGGTATAGAACTTTATTCTGCTAACTGGAAGACAATCTTTATGTGCTAAGATCATTAGCAACTATTCCTTAATACTGAACTGTTTAAAACTGCGATAACTTAAAATAAAAGACAAACATTTTCTCCTAAGGAAAATGCCCATCTTTGGCACCTAAGATCAGGACACATAAATCTCAATAGGATTGAGAGACTAGTCAAGAATGAACTTTTAAGTAAGTTAGAAGAAAATTCTTTACCTATATATGAGTCATGTCTTGAAGGTAAAATGACTAAAAGATCCTTTATAGGAAAAGGTCATAGGGCCAAAGAACCCTTAGAACTTGTACATTCAGACCTTTTTGGTCCGATGAATGTTAAAGCAAGATGAGGGTTTGAATATTTCATCACTTTTACTAATGATTATTCTAGATATGGGTATGTTTATTCGATGCAACATAAGTTTGAAGCCCTTGAAAAGTTCAAGGAGTACAAGGCTGAAGTTGAAAATGCATTTAATAAAACCATTAGAACATTTTGATCTGATCGAGACGAAGAGTATATGGATCTAAAATTCCAAGACTATTTGTTAGAGCATGAAATCGTTAGGTTTTATACCCTAAAACTCGTAAATAGTAAATGTTATTAATTGACCGTCATCAATAAAAAGTTATAGATGTTAAATCAAAAAATGTTATTGCTTATATTATTGTTTATTTTGTCTGAATAACCCTAAATCCAATAAACTAACATCCAAGACTGCATTATGAGTCTTGAACTGTATGTGGAGACATATAGGGATCAATATTCAAGATACAACCTAAATGGTCTATAGGATAGGGATAAGGTTGGGCCTTAAGTGATAACCTAAATCGGTTTGTAGTATTAGGATTAAGGTGGGATACCTGATCCTGGTGACACTATGGATACGACCTACTTTGTAGAGGTTTGCAAGTGTTGTAAACTACTACAAATGGTAGATCCTGACCATTCATGTGGAGACGTGGAGTGGGGGTGTCCTATACAAAGAGTTTATATAAGACCTGGACCACGAGATGACTAGACTCTGTATATAACGCCGTTGATACTAGAGACTTGCATCTCACCTAAGTGACCATAGGTGACATGACCTCAATCCTAAATGTTTTATGAACTCCTGCATTTGAGGGTGGTCCTTTGATTAGTATGGGTGAGAGTGGCCATATTGCCAACTCAACATGCCTACCTTTTTTGGGACTTGTCTGATCTGGGAGCCGGGAACTCAATCCATAATATGGAATTCACTTCTTTTCCGAAGTAGGGATAAGTAGAGAGATTACTCCCTTAAGGGCTTATTCCGGGGCTTAAACATAGTGGCCACAACTTCTCTTTGGAAGAGAAGACTCAGTCATAGTAGAACTATGATTTACGTTCATTAGAGAGATCAGTGGTACTTAAGAAGACAGATGTAACTACAGGGGCATAACGGTTGTTGGCCCAGCTGTACCTCCGAGCGATCTGTGAAGGGTTGTCGCACTGCTGATTGGTTAAGATGAACACATAATATAACTGTAGTGAGGAGAGTTCAGTTGTCGGTCTTTAGTGGAGTGCCTGGCAGTTAACGGATGGTGGATCCAGTGACTAAAGAGTTTAGTCAGTTATTCATGTACCATTGGAGCTTCGGATCTACAGGTCCATGAGGTCCTCTTGTTAGCTTGGATTCATGTTAAAGGATCAGTTCTTGGTGTTGATTTGAAATGTTCAAATTGACAAGAGGTATTTTGATTATATGTGATATAATCGGTATGATGTATGAGATACATCTAGTGGAGGATTGATGTAAATGAGATTTACATTAAGTACCATGGAATAGGAAAAGAACTATGGTTTATATGTTTCTAAGATGAAATATTAAAACTATAGGTTATAAATATAGTATGATAAGTTGGTTATCATTTATGTTTATAATAATACTATTATTAGATAATTAATACTTTTTCTTTTAAATAACCAAAGTAGTGGGTGGTTATTAATCATGGTAACCGTGAGTTTAAAAGAAAATCGGTTTCCTATTTTGAAAAAGAGTTTTTACAGAAGTTTTCACAAAAGTTTGAAAAGAATTTGAGTTTTCTCTCCAGCGAAAAGAAACCCACGGAAGTCGTCAAGTAAATACAGATTTATTAAACAACGGTTGAGCCAGCTAAACGATCGTGCAAGTGCTAGCTAAATGATCGTGCAATGTTTACTAAACGATTGCATAGCTTTGCTAGACGATCGCTGGCCCAAGGTAAACGATCGTGTAGAATCGACCAAGCTAAACAATAGAGCTAAATGATTGCATAGCTTTTGCTATATGATCACATAGTTTTATCTAAACGATTAGGCATCGACCTATACGTAGGTCTCTGACTTCTCCCACTTGCCCAGTCGTGTACGTGATCGTTGTTTCCTCCACTCGTCTGCCTCACACAAAGTCTGAACAGATCCCACCCTCTGGATTCTCACAACGAGGAATACCAACGTCGCCTTGTTTGTGGTGTCAGACTCAACTCGACACCGTCGAGGTTTTTCGAAGGCCGTTCATGGTGCTGCGGAGGCCATTCGCTATTGCGGAGAAGATCGTGACCGAGGAGATCGTTGAGACGAGTGCAATGTGTTCGTGCAGTGTTACGGGCGTGTAGATCGAGTGTTCGTGGTTGTTGTTGTTCGATCAAAGTGTGCATCGGAGCGTGGAGACACTTCTGCCGTTGTTAGTACAGTTTTTCCTTCTGTACATTTGATGTTCATGTTGTAATTTCTCTGTACATTGTATAACCGCTTGTTTTGAAGTCGACTGTTAAATGATTTGTTGATTCATGATTGTAATTTGGAATGGTCTTGCTTCCGCTATTCACGGAAATCTCGTATTCGATTTCCTTCAGAGACCATCGACATGGCTCAACCAGAGGGGTTAATTATTTCAGATCAAGAGCAAAGAGTTTGCAAGCTTAATAGGTCTATTTATGGGCTGAAACAAGCGTCTAGATTGTGGAACATTAGATTTGACAGTACGGTCAAATCGTTTGGCTTTAATCAAAACGTTGATGAGCCTTGTGTTTACAAGAAAATCATCAACAACTTAGTAGCTTTCCTAGTACTGTATGTGGATGATATCCTACTTATTGGGAATGATGTAGGCTTTTTGACTAACATTAAAAAGTGTCTCAGGTATCGTGCATTGTTCAAATGTTGATCAAGTACAGGATGTAGGATTCCAAGAGGGGTTTATTACCCTTCAAGCATGGAATTATTTTGTCTAAGGATCAATGTTCTAAGACACCTCAAGAGGTTGAGGAGATGAGACAGATTCCCTATGCTTCGATTGTTGGAAGCTTAATGTATGCAATGTTATGTACTAGACCTGACATTTACTATGTAGTAGGGATTGTTAGTCGTTATCAGTCCAATCCAGGATTAAATCACTGGATAGCAGTCAAGACGATCCTCAAGTATCTTTGGAGAATGAAGGACTACATGTTGGTGTATGGAGATAAAGATTTGATCCTTACAGGATACACAGACTCTGACTATTAGACTGATCGAGATTCTAAAAAATCGACATCATAGTCAATGTTTACTCTGAATGGAGAAGTTGTAGTGTGGTGAAGCATCAAGCAAATATGCATTGCAGACTCCACTATGGAAGCCAAATATGTAGCCGCTTGTGAAGCAGCTAAGAAGGCTGTTTGGATAAGGAAATTCCTTATAGATTTGGAACTTGTTCCAAATATGTCATTGCTGATCACTCTCTATTATGATAACAGCGGGGCTGTGGAAAATTCGAAGGACCTCGAATTCATCGTAGAAACAAGCATATAGAACGGAAATATCATTTGATTAGAGAGATTGTGCATCGTGGTGATGTGATAGTCACGAAGATCGCATTGGAGCACAACGTTGTCGATCCGTTTACAAAGGCTCTCACGGCTAAAGTGTTTGAGGGTCATCTAGAGAGTTTGGATCTACAGAACATGCGACATCTTGTCTAAGACAAGTAGGAGATGATACTGGGGTATAGAGTATGCCTTAGTTTATTATATATTGTACTTGTACTTTTTATGTATTGTATGTCTCCCGAGGCATTAGGACAAGTGGGAGATTGTTGGGATTGGTGTCCTAATTCTCCCGGAGTCTCGTAAGTTGTAAACTTTGTACACATTGTTATGAATAAAATAAGAGTATTTTATTTTGCATTTACTCATATCTAATAAACAAAGATATGTGGTTATTGTATGTAAACTTAAGTATGTATATGAGATATACAAGTGGATCATGCCTTAAGTATAACCTAAAAGATCTGTAGTATAAGGATAAAGAAGGGATATCTTATCCTGGTGACCCTACAGATACGACCCGCTTTGTAGAGGTTTACAAGTGTCGTGAACTACTATAGATGGTCTGATCCTGGCCATTCATGTAGAGACATGCGAGCGGGGGTGTCCTATATAAAAAGTTTGTATAAGACCGAACCACAAGATGATTCATCTCTTTAACGCGATTGATACTTGAGACTTACATCTCATCTAAACGATCATAGGTGACATGACCTCAATCTTGAGTGTTTTGGGAACTCTTGCCTTTGAGGGCGGTCCTTTAATTAGTATGGGTAAGAGTGGTCAGATTGCCAACTCAACAAGCCTACCTTTCTGGGGATTTGTCTAATTGGGGAGTTGGGAACTCAGTTACACAAGACAGAATTCACTCCTTCCCGAACCAGGGGTAAGTAGATAGATTGCTCCCTTAAGGGCTAATTCCAGGTCTTGAACATAGTGGCCATATCCTCTCTTTGGAAGAGAGGACCCAGTCATAGTAGGACTATGACTTTTGTTCATTAGAGGAATTAGTGGTACTTAAGAAGTTAGATGTAACTATAGGGGCAAAACGGTAAATTGGCCCAACTGTACTTACGAGCGACTGTGAAGGATTATCGTACTATTGATTAGTTGATATGAACACAGAAATATATCTGTAGTGAAAAGAGTGCAGCTATCAGTCTTTAGTAGAGTGTCCGGTAGTTAACAGATGGAGGATCCCGTGAATAAAGAGTTTAGTCTGTTATTCACGTACCATTGAAGCTTCAAGTTATAAGTCCATAAGGTCTCCTTGGTAGCTCAATGGATTTAAGTTGAGAATCAGTTCATGGGGTTGATTTGAAGTGTTCAAATTAACATGAGAAAATTCAATTATATATGATATAATTGGTGTGATGTATAAGATACATCAAGTGGAGGATTAATGTAAATATTATTTACATTGAGTACCATAAAATAGAAAAATAACTATTGTTTATATGTCTTGTGAGATAAAATATTAAAACTATAGGTTATAAATATAATATGGTAAATTGATTATCATATTTATTTATAATAATATTAATTATTTGATAATTATCTCTTTTTCTCTAATAACCAATTGAGTGAAAGGTTATTGGTGGTTTATGGTAACCGTAAGATAAAAGGAAAAATGTTTTCCTAAATTTGGGGAGTTGCCACTTTCAAAAAGAACTCATGGAGAATGCTATCAAGTGAAATCGTTTCATTAAGCGATAGCTATAGAGTGACTAAACGATCGTGGAGTATGACTATACGATAGTTCATTCAGCTGATCGTAGCTAAACGATTTGCGTGGCATTGTCTATACGATAGGTTGTCATTTACTACACGATCGAGCACATAATCTATACAATAGACAACTTCCTATCTCCCACTTGCTTGATCGTCTACACGATTGTTGTCCTCCAGTCTCTTCCTCTAACCAAGTCCATACAGAGCCCACAACTTCCAGATTCTCACACTGAGAATACCAAGGTAACCATTGTGGTGGTGTCCTCACTCAACTCGATTGATTTTGAGGATCTGGAGGTCGTTCGTTGGGTTCGTGGTCATTGTGTTCGTTGTGTTCATGTTGCCCCAGTCATTGCGTTCGAGGGATTCATTTTTGTTCTTGGACACATTGGATTGATCGAGGAAGTTTGAAGAATGATTCTTCAAAAGTATGTCTACTCTATCCCTTGATATCATTTAAAGCATGCTATAATTTCTTGTTGTGCATGACCTATTAGTTTCCGTTCTTGCATTGTAATTGTTGATGTTTAATTTCGGATGGAATTTGGAACGATCCTTCGGCTACTCATGGAAATCCTCATGCTTGATTTCCTTCAATTGGTATTAGAGCCAGGTTGTTCTGATATTCCAAAATTCATTTCTGTTTTGAACTTCTTTTACAGTCGTGTTGGGTTTTCTGCATTGTGTTTAAGTGTTAAATGCATTTGTGGATGGTTGTTGATGAATGTTCATGGAAATCCTCATGCTTGATTTCCTTCAGCAGTGACTATGGATTCATGTTTCTTTTTTCAAAATTTCAGTTAAGCTAACAAGAATACACGCTCTGGCCTTTTCATTTGCCTTTATCCACCTTTCATATGCATCCCAGACATTTTGATACGCATTAGCAGGGGGAACCTGAGGACACTCCTCAAATAGGACAAACCTGAGGTCGTCAATGATAAGTACAATATTGATCATATTTTTTACAACTAGTGTAGTTGTCACCAGTTAATTTATCAACAGTTAACAAGTTGATGTAGCACTAGTCATTTTGAAGTTTGTTGAAATCATACAAACTATTTAAATTAGATACATGCATAACCCATTATAACCAATTAAATGTGGCAACATTTTAATGTACCCTATGTGACATCTAATTTTGCATTGATGCTTCATTGATTTAGGATAAAAGCAACTAAAGGATTGTCAATCACTCCTTCACTGAATTGAGACATTCTCAATCAATTATTACACCAAAATAACTCTTATTTCTATAATAATTAGTCACCATTGTTTGGTTAAGAAATTATTAACTTGCTTAACAATTCTCGTAAGTTTGACCCTTCATTTTATACCTTAGAGTTCCTCCCCAATGAGCCAACCGAAGGGAAAAACTTATTAGGGCAAAAATTAAAAAAATCCTATCCATTACTAGAGTTTGTGGTCAATTTCATGCAAACACTTTCCGAAGGGGGACAAAAGCAAACGGTGCCACGAGGCCAAGTATAAATCCCATGGTGTGAACTTTTAGGGAGAACGTGAATAAAAATTGACATATCATATATATCAATTTTTTTTTCCACTAAATGTTTTAAATCTATGGTTCTTTACTTAGGTAAATTCGGCTAATAATTTATCAAAGTCCATTGTTAAATTCACTCAATATAACTTTTATATTGGATAATAATTTATAGTGGATACCCCCACTCACATGTTTCCACATGAACGATTAGGATTGAATTGCTTGTAACAATTTACAACTATTGTAACAATTATAAAGTGGGCCGCATCCGTAGTGCCACAAGGATAAGACACCCAATCTTATCTATAAACCATAGACCATTTAGGTTATTATTTAAACGTGATCCATTTGTATTTCAATCACATGCATGTTTAAGTTACATAAAATAATCTTGGATCTTAGTTTATTGGATTGGGTTAATGCATACTAAATGTCGAATAAAATAATACTTTATTTTATTAAATAAATAATTTGTGTATAAAGATTTACAAGCTATGAAACTCAAGAAATTGTGGGCATCAACCCCAATAGAAATGATATCAAATCAATCATCACAATACAATATATTTCTCTCAAGAATAAGATGAAAATAAAAATAAAAATGAGAGCTTGGAGAGAATAAAAATAGTGGCTTTTAGCAAAGTAGAGGATTGTCAAAATGTGGAACTTTTATTTCAATTTTGGAGAAGATGAAGCGTTTAAAAAGAGAGGGAAGAGGTGAAAATCAAATTCAACTTGGACCTTTAATTAGATCTTGGAGAAGAAAAACTAATGGTGAAGATTTTTCTTTTTTAAATGAACTAGTTGTTAGACACAAATCTAAAATTAATTATTATATATATATATATATATATAATATATATAAATATATATATATATATATATATATCAGCCTTTTAAAATTCCAACAAAAACTCAAAGGCCCATCGTGTTTCACTTCTTCATTGTTCCACATGTCACCTTTCAATTAGTCCACTTTGATGAAAAGTTTATCATGTAATCACGTCGGCCATCTTGGCTATATCTTCTTTATTTGAGCTCTTATTTGAGTTATTCAAATTACGTTGAAATTGTTGTTCCGAACTCTATGCAATAGACACTTCAAAATATTAAAATTGTTTGTAAATAAAAATAGGTTTGTTATCTTCAAAAACATTACCTAATTAATTAATTAAAATCAATTAATTTGAGATTAAGGGCTAAAAAGTCAACACATACCATTGATGATAATTGTTCTATCTTATATACTCACGATCATCTCTTTATCTAGCTAACGTGAGACCCTAGTCTCATTTTTAACACCAACATACATGCATAATAAACCAATAAGTTGTAATTTGACATAAAATGCCATAAAAAACCCCAAACTGCTTGAGGCCTATTTTTGTGTGTATTATACTTGTATATTCCACTAATATAAAAGTATAATACGATTTTGTTGTTTGTATGGAACCACTACAAGAATTCTAGGCTTTAATGTCGGTTTAAAACCAACATTAAAGGGTTTTAATGTCGGTTGACAACTGATATTAAAGATAGTGTTATTAAAGCCCTTTAATGCGGTTTTAAACCGACATTGAAGAGGGTGTACAATGTCAGTTTAAACCTGAAATTAAAGACAACCGACATTAAAGGGCTTTAATAACACTATCTTTAATGTCTGTTGTCAACCGACATTAAAGCCCTTTAATGTCGGTTTTAAATCGACATTAAAACCCATAATTATTGTCCATATTTTTCAATTATTGTCCGTTTTCTGAAAATACCATGTTCATTTTTTTTTTCAATTATTGTCCAAAATTATTGTCCGTGTATTCGATATAATGTCCAATCCATTTTTAATGCTGGTCACGAAGTTAAAAACGACATGTCCCTAAAACTAAGGTAATCAACCTATGCATGCACAAAATAAATTCTTAATTGCTTTCACAAATCCAAAATAATAAGTTACAAAAGAGGAATTAGAGATGATAATTTAACTCTAAAACCAAGGTAATCAAAAATTACTCATAAGTGTTACATAGCAAAATTAAAATTTTGATCAAACAAGAGCGAGAACTTACTTTTAAACTATAAAATACAAACTAAAACTTGTAAATAAAAAAAAAAAAAACGACAATGCACACACACTTGTTGTCATTATATAGTGTTTTCCAAATAGTCTTTCAATTGCTCCTTCGTTATGTTCTCTCCACCATCCACCACAGATTTGATCCAAATAGAAAGTATGACTTCCTGCAAGCAAAGGAAAATGGGCAAACAACATATAATAAAAACTTATAAAAACATATTAAAGAATGTTGCACAGCAGGAAAATATGTCATTTGTTCTTCAATGTAGCACATCTTCACAAACTTAATATACAATTCACTAGGCTGCAGGGATTAGCTTTTGCTTGGGGAAGCCTACACATCTTCACAAACATATTAAATACTTGGGGAAGCCTACAATTCACAAACGTATTAAATACTTGGGGAAGCCTGGCAAACTCGTAAGAGTAGACTACCTCAAAAATCTTTTTTGCAACTTATGGACGACATCTTGTTCTGTAAATTGGGTCTCCACATTTACAAATGACGCCATCAACTTCTAAGGGGTTGTTGGACCATTCTGAAGTCTGAACATCATTTTGTTCTTTAAACTAGTTCTCCACATTAACCAAGAGGCTAACAAACCTGCCAAGAACGGTGATAAAGGTCAAACAACAGTAATTAGATTCAAACAAATTGCAGAATAAGGAGTATTAAACAACGAACATAATTGAACCCATGCAAATAAGGCAAACGACTAAACCCCTGCTGGAAAAAAAAAAAAAAAAAAAAAAGACTTAAGTTACATCCTCATATGAAAATATAGAAACAAATATTAGATATAAAAAGTCAAACAAGTCTAGGGCAGACCACATCACTACTCATAAACCTGAACACAACCAAAAGCACGTCTAGCAAAATAAAATTCAAAACTAAGTGTCTTAACTCAAAGAATTAGAAAATTGGACTTAGAGATATCATCTTCAGTAACCCATTCTATGATAATAAGATTTGATCTTCAAATCCTGATAATAGTTGTCTTACATTCTTGTGTAAGTTCCCCAATCTTAATAATATCATGTTGCATTTTCATCAATTTTTTGCTACCAAATATGCAAAATATATACACACAAACAGTACAAAGTCATAATGATCAAAATCCAACGCACATAAAAAAAGAATTCCAAAGTTTATATCAGAATTAAATAAGATTGACCAATGGATCAAACAAGCAGGAACAAGCAATCAAGCTTTCAGAATTATAAAGTCACGAGGAAACTATAAACATGTCACACCCACAAACTATACATCCAAGTGTCTAAGAAAGAAACCAAAACAAATAATATATCATCAAACTTACAAATAAGTAACATATCATATTTATCTTAACTACCTCATTATTGAAAGTAGCATAACTATAAATGTTACATTGTATAAACATGGGGTAGGAACTCATACCTTGTCTTTTATCCAACCTTTCAAATTAAATAATGCTCTTTGACCTGTTTACATTACCAAAGTGATTGAGGCTTAAAACATATCATGTTTAATTCTTAAGTTGATAAAAAAAACAAACTTTCATAATCACAAAGTTACCACAAAATTATAAACTTGTCATATCAACAAACCATATATCCAAGTGTCCTGACACTTTAACATCTGGGTTGTAGTGTAAAAATCCCATTCCAAACATTAACCATCATAGATCGAGTAGTACTTGCGAGCAACAAGAATCGATGCCTAATGGGGAAAAAACCTCTACACATGGAAGAAAGATTGAAATGAAAATACAAAGTTGTCTATCTAACTGAGAAAGAAACTAAAACTTCTAAGCAGTTCTTCCTTTTGTGTTTTCTCTCAACAACAAAAATAAACTCTAATGAAAAATTTAGAATGTCATCAAGAAATATTAAGCGATCTTAGAAAACAGATACAACTAACCCAAGTCTCTTCATTTAGCGCCATGTAGATATTGTCGCTGGTAGACCATTCGTCTCGTCCAAACATCCAACCACCACCACATAACACAAACAATGTTAAAAACCCATCTGACAAACTTCAAATTATTTTCACTGAATCCTTTAAATACTTCAACAACACTACCACAATTTGTAGGCAAAAACTATCGAAGCAAACAACAATGTTTCTAAACAATTAAAAGACGCTTCATTGACTTGTAACAAGAGACAATTTCATGACCATGACCTGATAGACAATCAATTTAGAGTTGACAACATAAATAAAGATACTAGAAGACATGTCATTCACTAAGCACGAGCAACCCTGAAAATTATCTAGGACAAACTTGACCACGACACGATCATATACAAATACTTGGAAGCCAAAAGAACGTGGATACAATACTTTCATACACAAAAACAAGCAACTTCACATTTAATCATACAAGATTTTTCAGATGAAAGATATAAAGCATATACTGTAAAGGGGAAAATAGCAGATTCCTATAGCAATTGTGTTGCAGGCTTTAGAATCTCATTCAAATTTCCTACGATCGATCGTCTGGAAGCCATGTGCTCAACCAAGTCAGACCAAGTTAGTTTATATATAATTGAAAGAAAAGAATTTTGATATACACTTGAACCACACCAAGCAAGACTATCAACCAAGTACATTTTTTTAACTTATTTCATTCCAACATTAACAAATTTCAAGAAGTTTAATTATTGGAACATAACATAACATTAATGAAAACACTTGAACCACATCAACCAAGCTTAATCAACCAAGTAAGACCAAATTAGTTTATATATAATTGAAAGAAAAGGATTTTGATATACACTTGAACCACACCAAGCAAGACTACTAACCAAGTATATATTCTTCAACTAATTTAATTCCAACATTTCAAAATTTTAATAAGCTTAATCATAAAAATAAAAATAAAATGAAAGAAATAACTTTAAATTACTAAATTGAAAATCCATATGAAAATAAAATTTTACCTTTCCAAGTAAACAACTTAAACAATCCACAAACTTGAAGAGATTCGAACCGGCGCTCGAAGATTGGAACGCCGGCAAGCACTGGACCTTGCAAACAAAGTCGAGATGGTAGATCTGGCTAGGGGTGGTCATTCAAACCGCAAAAAACGAACTATTTCTAAAAACCGAACCGAAAACTCAGTGAAACCAAAAAATTCGATTCGGTTCGGTTTCACTTTCGAAATCCTGTCTCTTATACACATCTAGATGTGTATAAGAGACAGGAATAGAGCTGACTCACCACGCCGACGACCGGATTGGAAGAACCACGAGTAGATCAGGCAAATAGACGACCGGATCGGAAAAATCCACAACTAAATCTATAGATTCATGTCGGCGACCCACCTCCAAGACCGGAACCAGCTGGACGAACGGCAAGCTAACCCACCGAAAGAACAACGCCCACACAACGACGAAAACCAACCGGAGAACACCCACGTGAAGAACAACCGGAGAATACCCACGCGAAGACACTCAGAGAGCACCCACGCGCCGACGAAAACCAATCGAAGAACAATAGGAAGAACAACCATGACGAACAACCACCGGAAGAACAACGCCCACACGACGACGAAAAACAACCGGAGAACACCCACGACGATGACCCACCATCGGAAGAAGCCCACGACGACAGAGATCCAAGCAACACCGGTGACGACGACGATCAAAAGTGATTCGCACGGCCAAGCTAAGAAGAAGAGAGGGTTTGGTAAGAGAGAAATGAAAGGAGAAAGAATATTTGATATGAAATGAAGAATATATTTTCTAATAAAGTTAAAAATAAATAAATGAGAGGCCTTTAATGTCGGTTTTAAACCGACATTATAGCCCATCTTCAATGTCGATTTAAAACCGACATTAAAGATTCATTTTTTTTTTTTTAAACCAACATTATACATCCGATTTCACTTTTTTCAACCGACATTAAAGCCCAAAATTCTTGTAGTAAACAATAGTATTTTTTCCACCTAAGATAAAATTGTTACATGTAAAGAATTATAAAATATACGTGAATATTTTAAGTTGACATCCCATTAAATGTTAAAAAACTATATGTGCAATTACACGGCTGAACAAAAAGTTAAGTAAACAAAAACATTCACAAGAAAATCATACTTTTATATTATAGAAAACTACATAAAATACCCATGACTTGATAATCCAACTTTGAATCCCAACCATAAACTTTTTAACTCTAGACTAAACAACTTTGCACCCTAAACACGAACTTTCTAACTACAAATTTCACAACTAAACTCAACGTCCCAAATAATCCCTTAATAATACTTTCACCCAGAGTTTTAAATTACATTTCCTTTTCTTCTTTCTTCGTTTTCTCTTCTTCTTTCCTACTTTTCCTCTCGTCTTCGTTCTTATTATCTTCTTTTTCTTCTCTTTCCTCATATGGATTCATTTCATACCTTTGTGTGTGTGGTAAACATGGGTAAAGAGAGAAATGATGAAGCATAAAAAATAATAGGTAGGGTCAAGTTGGACTGAAGCTAAAGTGGTTAAAAACACATTTTTAAGCAATTTTTTAAAAAATAGTTCCAAACAGACCTTTAATAAGTTGTGTCATATCATTTTCAGTATATATTCCATCGAAGTAATGGGATGATAACCGAGTCAATTATTATTTTTTTAAGTAACATTCATGTCTATCTAACATTCAACGAACTTTGCTAACATATAGTCAATTTGAACTATATTGGTGGCACAATCATTATCATCCACAATATTTTCTAATGCTCCATACCTTAGATACACTAACTTACTACATGTTGTTTTTTTAGGAGAAGCATAGTTATAATTTTTTTTTCTTCTTTTTATAATGGTAAATGAGCTTAAGGTAACCTCATTTATAGGGATGATCGTGGGTTAGATTAGGTAATCTCATTTGTAGGAGTGTTCGTGGATTGGGTTAGGTTGAAGTACTTTTTACACCAACTCAATTATTTTAGTTGTAAGGATGGGAGAATTGAACCTTTGATTTCGAGATTAATAGTATACAAACACGATGTTAGGTGAACTATGCTCATTTTGGTTAGAGTCGTAAGTTTTTTCAAATCAAATAACCATTATTAAATAATGAACTCAACCCATACAGAAACATTTGGGTTGGGGTTGGGGTTGGGGTTGGGATGAATTTGTTCATTTACTAAATTATTTAATTATTTTTATACATTGAATCAAGATTGGCAACTCAAATTAAATTTATATTATGAAAATTTTATTTATAATGTAGTAAAAAAATATTTTTAGGAGTTGTTGGAGGATAAATTATTTAAAAATGTCATAAAATTAAAATAAATATATGTATGTATAATCTTATTGTAAGTAAAAATATATATATACATTTTAAAATTATTAATAAGTTTGAGTTGCTTAGCTTTGTAGGTAATCTCATGAATCAGCCCAATACTTAAAATTTTCATTTATTTAAACTTCCCAAAACTAAATGAATTAATAATTCAACCTATACTGTATGAGTTGGATTGAGTTTATCGAAATTTTCGATTCATCGAGTTTTTTTTTTTTGCCTACTCATAAGGTAGGTGATTCTCAATTTTGTTGGACCACCATTTGTGAATCTGTGATAAATCCCCTGCAAATTTGATTGATTCATGCATTTTAATTGACATTCTCATAGAAAGAAGTGAGGGCTTATTTGGTAGGCAACCAATGTTTGTTTTATATTTTCAGATTCACTTCAGCGAATATATGTTTGTTTGGTATTTGACAGTCTCAATTTTGTTTCCAAATTCTATTTCCAAAAATTGTTTCCAGATTCTGTGATCCAACAGTGCAAATTCTGAAAATAACTTTTTTATGTTTTCGTTGGATCCAGATTTTGAATTCAAAATTTTAAAATGCAGAATTATATTAAAAATGATAAAAACAATAACACAATTATACTATGAAATGTTATAAACTCAATTACTTTTGTTAAAATTAAAATATGTAATATATTATATATATTATATGATATTACAAATAATTATACAAAAACTTTAATATAAAACAAGGTCATAAATTAATTAGTAGTGATTTATATTCAATCTAGTATTTAGTGAGTAACTAAATATGTTTTCAATCACATTTTAAAATTTTGTTTAAATTGGAATTTAATTTCTTAATCTGCTACCAAACACATATCTGAAAACATGAAATACAACTATGTTTTCATTGAATTTCTTATTTTCAAATTTCTGTTTTTAGATTGTCTGCCAAACAGGCTCTAAGTTTTCGTATTCTTGAACATTCTTCAATTTCAACTATAATTATCTTAGGTTAATTGTCAATAAATAGTACTTTTATAACTAATAATTAAGTGTGTAGCAACATTTTAAAGAATTACGAATATAGCAAAATCTATCAGTGATGGAGTCTATCGCTAATAAACTCCTATTAGTGAGATTGTCTATTATTGATAGATTCTCAGAGCTGAATCTAAATTTTGCTATTTGTAAATTTGTTAGCTTTGTGTTATATCAATAAATATTGTTGGTCTAATTATTATATTTGTAAATGTCTCATTATCTTAAAATCAATGGGCCTAAAAGAAGGAAAACTTGGTGTACTTCCACTCAAAAAATAATAATAATAAGAGAAAAATATTTTTTTGGTCTCTAGGTTTTAAGTCTAGTTTCTATTTCGTCCCTAGGTTTTCAAATGTAAACATTTAATCCTTAAGTTTTGAGTTTTATTTCAATTTAGCCTCTAAGTTTCAAAATGTTCTAATTTTACCTTTGAAATTTGACTTTTGTTTCAATCTGGTCTCTGTCAAGATTTTATATTTTTAACCCCAATTTTTCATTAAATAGTCACTTTCAGTTATTTTGTCAATTTCTATTAATTAATTAAAAATAATTATGAGTAAAATTTTAAATTTAATTTTAAAAGTGATAAAAAAATAGTAAAATTTAATTAAATTATAATCTTTTTGATTTGTTAACATAAATTAACACTAAAGACGAAAAATAAGTATTCAGTGAATATCAAAAGTTAAAAGTGTAAATCTTAAACATATGGACCAAATTGAAGCAAAACTCAATGTAAAGGGTAAAATTGCAACATTCTAAAATTAGGGACTAAATTGAAATCAAACTCAAAATTGAGAACAAAATGTGTAATATTTTGAAATTTAGGAACTAAATAGAAACTAGACAAAAAAAAAAAAAAAAAAAAAAACTAGGGACCAAAAAGATATTTTTTTAAATAATAATAAAGGAAAAAACTTAGTGTTGAGGGAGAGTTCTATACCCTCTATATAATTTGCTCTATCTTAGTAAACCCACTAAATTATTTGAGAATGCCTCGAAAATAAATAAATAAATAAATTATTCGAAAAGACCATGGAACAATGTGGGTGACAATTTTAGGCTGATTAAACATAGGAGAGACGAACTAAAAAAATTATAGTTTTGTTATACATCCAACCGTTTATAGCGTGAGGTGTTTGTGTCAAATTACTAGTTTAGTTTTTAACGTCTGAAGTTTCTAGACACAAGTTTTGTAAACCCAATTAGCTACGGTCGATATTATTCAAAACCTTATTTTACGGTAGTATTTATTATTTGCTACATTTTTTTTTATTATTTTACATTCATCATTTTTTCTATTCTTTGCTACATTGTTTGCTATGTCCTTCTCATACTAAAATACATTACACCTCAAACACATACTATTATATTTCATATAAAATAATATACACCCCAAACACGAACGGTTATAACTCAACTATAACAACTTGTGACTGTAATAACCAACTCCTTGTCCCAAATACCCTCATATTGTATTATACTCACTTTGACCTGATAAGAGTTAGTAAAATATAATACTGGTGTTTTTTTTCCTACAAATATCAGTTGAATCAAGCTTTTGGGCATCAAACTAATGTTTTTTTACTCGTGAGTTGAACTCAATAATCTCATTTAATCAAAACAAATTATATTTTTGTAAAAATAAATAAATAAATAAGGAAAATTGCTTTAAATAGTAAATACAATCAAAGTCCTGACTTCAATTTTTTTGTAATTGCAGATGTGACAATTACATAGTAATCACATACAAATCAGATAGCGATTACATAACGATCACATAGAAATCATATAGCAATCAAATTTTCAGACGGAAGTTTTTTTGTCATGTTTGTGGGAAAAAAAAAACAAAAACCTAGAGACATGTGCCTAATTTTTAATTTATTTTTTACTAAAGTTGCAATTGGAAAAAAAAAATCTTAGTAAACCTAAACAAAATATACACGTAATTGACCTCATTTTTAAAATTCAATGTTTTGATTATTTGTTCTTTTTTAAAATAAATTTAACGACTTTCCTTCTTGGCCACTGAGCTGAATTGCTTTGAGATTGTTTTCTTCGATGGACAAGAAATGTGTAGTTTTTTACTTTTAAGAAATTTAGGCCACTTAGTTTGTGATCCAAAATTTTATTTTAAAAAATAAAGAACTAGAAAAAAAATTATTCTTTTTTATAATATCAAAAACATATTTGATTCTAAATTAAAATTTTGAATTTTGAATTTTGTATAAAGGTAAAATTAAATCCAAATAATATGATTAAATCCAAATTTTGGATAAAGGTAGTTGAACTAAAAAAAAGTGGACTAAAAAGAAAGTCAGCCAAGAGTGGAAGCCAAGCTAATAAACTTTCAAATGGTTTTTGGCTAAAGCAATATTATATCTTGTGCATAAATAAGGAATATATGTGTACATGTATATTTAAGTAATGAAATATATGCGTATATGTATATTTATTTAAGTAAAGAAATATATAATAATAAAAAGAATGAGAGAGGGGTGGCCCGCCCGCTCCAACGTGGAGCGCCAGCTTAAGGCTGGCAGCCGGCCGTAAAGCAAGACTGGCAAGATGATCAAGAGATGAGGGGGCCGATTTTCCTCCCCCTCAGTGCGTTTAACGCCAGCCCAATTGGGTTGGCAGTTGGCCTTGGACTTGTTTTTCACAGTTTTTTTTTTTGAAAAATTAATGAAACCTCTTTTAAGATGATTATTTTAAAGACTGTTTAGTTATCCAATTTCGTTTGTACTACTTAATTATTAGAGAACATAACATATTGAGAATAATTGTTGGTAAATCGAAAGTCATACTTCCACCCAAAGGTCGAGCACACTAGGAATTGGAGTTTGTAACAGCCCAGATAATGATGGTTTAGTAGAAAACGGATAAAATAATGATCAACGATGGTTTGGAAGTTGAATAGACAAGTTATATTCGGTTATTACATGGACGACTTATATAATTTAAGTGGTATCGTCAAAGAAAGGTATGTTTTTCAACCTATGCTAATTGTTACCAGTTGACTCAAATTCAAATCCGATTCTAACTTTAGCGTCATAGTGAATTTGGCTCAACACCACACCGTCTAGCTTTACTCACTTTTCTTGTAGGATATCCATTTATTTTCCTTCAAATACAAATTTACCATTGGTGCAAATTTTAGTATCAACATTTTGATTTCAAAAGTAATGTTTGGTTATTGAATTTGAAAATGCGAGAGATTAATTTGTGTTTGATAAAATTAATTATTATAGATAATTAAAAATAATAATTTAATTGTTTTGTTATTATAACGAAATTTTATTGTTAATAAAGAAAACAAATATTGTAGAGATATATTACATGATGGAGAAAAGTTGTTTGATTTGTGGAAATACAAGTGATAAAATGTATAAGAAAATTAAAAAATATATTTATGAGAAAATAATATAAATAATTTTCATAAGATAAATACAAAAAAACTTTTATAAAAAATAAAGATCCTAGTAGGATTAACATCGATAAGATGTTGCACAATTTAAATTAGTGGTATATTCATATTCCTTCATATATTTAACGATAAAAAACTCCTCACTAAAAAATGTTAAGAGTAAAGATGTCCAAAAAATCCGTGGGGACAGCCCCCGAATGGGGCGGGGAATCCCCGAATACATGGGGAATAGGGGAGAGAGTGGGAAAAAAAATTTCCATTTATAATTCGGGGCCGGGGACGGGGAATCAGCCCCATCCCGACTTTGTGTATAAATTATAATTTTCTAATATATATATATATATACACACACATATTCATATTAATAATGTGAACTTTATTAAAATAATTATTGATGTTTTAATTATTTAAGTTCAAGATTTTTACTACTTTAATTATTTATATGTTATAATATTTAAGATAGGATGCTCTAAATATTGAATTTTAATTTTTACAAATTATGAAAATTTAGCATTTTAATTATATTTGTTAAATTGCATGTGTATTATTATTTTAATTAGTAAAATTGACAATGTTTCATTTAAATGAAAAATCTATTGAACATGTTTAAAGAATTGTAATCTATCTATCTATCTATCTATCTATCTATCTATATATATATATATACACTTAATTGAAATTTAAAAAAATATTACATAAAAATAAAGGCGGAGAATTTTTCCACGCGGGGAACCCGATCTCTGCGAGATCTCGCGAAGAATCCCCACCCCGTTCCCCGCGTCCCCATCCTCGTCCCCTATTCCATTCTCTGTCCCCATCCCGCCCCGTAGACATCTATAGTCATGAGATACAATTTGTAGCTAGAAGCAGACTTCTCGATTCCGAAGAAAAAAAATCATAATATTCAATTTGTAATTTGTGTAGTCTAAGATAAATGTGTTAAGTGTATTTTATATAAATAATTTTTTAAAACAGAGAAAATAACAATTTGTTGTTTTTTGAAATAGGCTATTTTAAGCCTCGTTTTTTAAAATTGTTTTTGAAAATAAGTATACTAACCAAGTTTTATTTTTTTTTTCTTGTATTTTTTTTTCTTTTGAAAACGTAAAAACTAAAATGAACCCAAACCATCGGGCCGTTAATGATTTGAAAAAAAAATTCCAAGAAAATACGATATTTTGATAATAAGTTTATAAAACAACTACATTTTCATAATAAGTTGAAAAAATAAAAAAACTAAAAAAAATCCAAAAAACAATTTAGTGAACTAATTTTAAATTTGAGTTTGATTGAACTACGTTGAATTTAGGAATGTAAAAGAAACTATGATGCGGTATAGAGAGATGTTTGTAGGTTCAAGAATAATAAGGCCCTTTTTTTTTAATAAAAAAATCACATTTTTTTAGTTTGAAATTGGACCTTTAATATTAATATTGTTGTTTTCAAAACTTATTAGAGAAATGTCGTTGTTTTGAAACTTATTAGAGAAATATTGTTGTTTTGGAATTTCGATGCTAGAAGTCGAGGGTTGAGGATTCGACTAATGTAGAGGTCGAACGTTGAGAACTCGACAAACAAAGAAAAACTTGGAAACAATACGTAAATTGAGATTGTCGAGGGTTGAAGTTTCGACATACATAAGTCGAAACTTCAACCCTCGACGAGGAAAAGGAAATCTCGCTAATTTTGTGATGAGTATCTTGCTATAGAAGGGAATCCCGTTAATTTTGTATATTAGGTTGTCGAAGGTTGAAGTTCTGGCTACATAAGTCGAAATTTCAACCCTCGATAATGAAGATAAGTGGGTGAAGCAGATTGTAAGAGAGAGCGAGATTGAAAGCGAGATTGTAGGAGAGAACGAGATTGAGAGAGCGAGATTGTAGGAGAGAGCAAGATTGAGAGAGCGAGATTGTAGGAGAGAGCGAGATTGAGAGAGCGGACTGTAGGAGAGGGCGAGATTTAGAGAGAGCAGAGATTGTAGGAGAAAGACGAGATTGAGAAGAGCGAGATTGAGGAGAGAGCGATTGAAGGAGAGAGGAGGAGGAGATGTGAATGACGAGAGCAAGATTTAGTCTGCCACATGGATTAAACGGTCAACCAGTCAGCTACCGTGGTCTGCTACATGGAAATCGTCTTCACTTTATTACTTTCCATAGTCTGAAAAAAGTGCATATATATCACAAGCTGCCCCTACTCTAAATGATTAACCACGCTGCATCGATTCCCTGCATGCATTGACGTTATCTGATTCCTCTGCTCCGATTCAATGCATTCATTGAAACGCAATTCATTGCCCTCTGTCGTAGCCTTAATGCCTTTTTCAACCACCCTAAAACCCATCTTCATCAACACTCGACCTCATCTTTTACATCCTTCATTTTCCTCAATCACTCCCTCGATAATTTTTGAAGACTCATTGCCCTTAATTTTGCTCACTCCTCTCCCCTTGATTTGTCCTACTCTACTCACTCCCCTCACTGCCTTCGAAAATAAGCCTTTGAAATCATCTTCCTCTCCTCCATTTCCATTTCCATTTCTCTTCTTGTATTTCGTTTAATACATTGCAAATTATTTCACACAACTATATGGTTCGTTACTCTATTAAATTTTTATTTTTAAGAAATAATTATAAATTTATTTTTGTTCTTATATTATTATTTTTTTTTATAGATTCTAGTTTTTTTTATTTGTTGTAATTGTTGTCAGATAACAAAAACAGGAAAAAAAGGGTGAACGTTGTCGCTTTAAAGGAAAAAAGAGAACTACCGTCGAATCTGTGTGTTGAACTTATGATATTTGAAAGTTTAGTTTATTCTTATGATATTTGATTTATTTAGTATTAACTTTGATGTTTATAGTGTTAAAATGTTTATTATTTATGTTATGTTTAAGAAGTTGATATTTATAGTTTAATACAAAATTATTGTGATCAAGTTTAGTATAGTTCAAAAGTTTAATATAGTTTGAAAATTTTAGTTATTCTAATATAGTTGATAGGAATCTTCGAAGAGAAAATGGATTACGGAAGGAGTGACTTGAACTATTGATTGGGCCAAGTTGTAGATATATGTGGTTGTTGAGTGCGTGCCAACATTTGAGATTCACAACCCGGAAGGGAGCCTTCTCTTGCCTTCCACCTAAGCTGCGCAGGAAAGGCCCAAAGCCATCCCAGGGAACATTGAAGCTTCATAGGTCTTTCTGTAAGATGCGACTACCTGCACCTGGACAGAAGACCTATGAAGCTTCACTGTTCCCTGGGATTGGCTTTGGCCTTTCCTACGCAGCTTAAGTAGAAGGCGGAAAGAAGCCCCCTCCGGGGGGGCCCGAGCCATTCAGTGAGATACCACTCTGGAAGAGCTAAGAATTCTTAAACCTTGTGTCAGGACCTATGGGCCAAGGGACAGTCTTGGGTAGACAGTTCTAATGGGGGCGAGGCCTCCCAAAGGTAATGGAGGGTGAACAAAGTTCCTCGGGCCAGATGGAGATTGGCCCTCGAGTGGCAAGCCAGAAAGGAGCTGACTTGCAAGACCCACCATCGAGCTAGGACGAAAGTCGGCCCTTAGTGATCCGACGGTTGCGAGTGGAAGGCCGTCGCTCAACGGTAACAGTTACTCTAGGGATATTTCATAATATATTTTGATCTATTTAGATTACTTTGATGTTTATATGATATGTTGATTATTTAGTATTAACATTATAAACGGCGACTGCTACTCTAGCTTGGTAGTTCCACGCCTGTCCAGGTTTAAGCCCTGGATTGACGGCGACTTAAAAAGCCACCTACAGACGCATTTACGCCAATCATTCCGAATAAGCTTGCATCCTCTGTTTATTACTGCGGCTGCTTGCACAGAGTTAACCCGATGCTATTTCCCAGATACTGTCATTGTTTCTTCTCCAGAAAAGAAAGTTCACGCCCGTAGGCCTATCACCTCCCCACCGGCATTGCTCCTCAGCCTTTTCGCCCATTGCGGAAAATTTCCCATTTGCTGCCTCCCATAGGAAGTCTGTGCTGTTCTCAGTCCCATGTGTGGCTGATATCCTCTCGGACTAGCTACTGATCATTGGCAATTGTAAGCTATTGCCCTCACCAACTAGCTAATCAGACGCGAGCCCTCCTGGGTGGATTCCTCCTTTTGTCCTCAGCGTACGAGGTATTAGCAGCCGTTTCCAGTTTTGTTGTTCCCCTCCCAAGAGGCAGTTCTTACGTGTTACACCGGTCCGCCACTGGTAAACACCACTTCCCGTCCGACTTTGCATGTGTTAGCATGCCGCCAACATTCATCCTTAGCCAGGATTGAACTCTCCATGAGATTCATAGTTTGCATTACTTTAAGCTCCTTGTTCGTAGGGACCAAAAAGCTAATTCAGAATGTCTTTCATTCCAAGGCCATAACTTATTTTTGTTATCCTTGAATGAACTCTACATGAGTTCATAGTTTGCATTACTCATATTTTAGATTGTCGAATCGCCTTTAAATCTCCCAGAATTGGTCAAACACCCCATTAACCCCTATTTTATGTCTATAGTTTTCATAACTTAATCCACAATTCTAGTTCAATAGCCAATCAAATCAAAAATCCATATAAAAACGTAGAGGTGACATTAGAAAGTAGCTTACCTTGAATTTAGAGCTTTCGAATTAACCCTCTGAGTTCCCACGAATAGCTTAGAAAACCGAGCCCCTCTATTTCCTCAAAACAACTCCGACACCACTGTTTTTCTTCTTTTGGATATTTACCTCTTCTTACTTTTTACCGTAGACAAAGCTAATTCGGAATTTTCTTTCATTCCAAGGCTAACAACCAAAAGTTAGCTTCCGTCATCTATATAATTGAACAGACAGCCCAAAAGCCCTCAGTAATTGGTTTCGGACGTAATAAAAGTCATGAACCCTGTTAGCTACTGTACTAAAAATCCACCAATTTATGTTTCTCTAATTTGGACAATAGAGTGCCCAGATCGTTACGCCTTTCGTGCGGGTCGAAACTACCCGACAAGGAATTTCGCTACCTTAGGATCGTTATAGTTACGGCCGCCGTTTTCACTGGGCTTCGTCGCTGGCTTCCCCTGTCATCAGGTCACCAAATTCTTTTGGACCTAATCCGGCACTGGGCAGGCATTCGCCCCATACGATGGATTCTTTACGGACATTTTGCGAAGACCCTGATGTTTTTGGTAAACAGCGCACCGAGGCCTAGTCACTGTGACCCCCTTTGAGAGGCAACCCTCTTCTTCCCAAGTTATGGGGCTTATTTTTTCCGAGTTCCTTATGAGAGAGTTATCTTGCGCCCCCTAGAGGTATTCTCTACACTACCCACCTGATGTCGGGTTTATCGGGTACAGGTACCTCTTTTTTGTTGAGTGTCGGTTATCGAGCTTTCTTCCGGATGTATGCATGGGATTACTTCAGCACCATAGCGGCCTGGTACTCGAAACATTAGCTCGAGGTAATTTGTCTGTCGTACCCCTTCTTACCTGAAAAAACAAGGGGCACCTTCGCCGTCCATGTGAACCGAATAACCATCGAATTTCAGGCTACCTAGCGCCTCCCTCCGTCCCTCGGGAACCAACACCAAGGGTTAGTATCAAGAAGTATTTCATACCACATGGCTTGTTCGTCCCATCGACTAACGTCTCTTTTCGGCCTGATCTTAGGCCCTGACTCACCCTCCTTGACGAACAATTGATGGAGGAAACGCTTGGTGATTTCGTGGGTGCATTGGATTCCCTCATCTCTAATGGTTACAGTTTACTTCAGAGCCAGGACATTCTCACTATCCCCCCGCTTGCGTTCACACATCTTTCCCGCTCGCCGCAGGTGCCCTTCCTCTCTAGGCGGAACGCTCCTCTTACTCGAGCTATTTCTAGTAACATACCCACAGAATTCCGGACTAAGATCGCTTATTTCGACAGCTAAGCGAAAAGTTTGTAACATAATTCATGGAAACAACTTATAACGGTGACAGTGCCCTTGAGGATTGGATAGGGGCCGCCGATCAAACAATGGAAGAGGTCAAAATAATTGACTGCAGTGAAAGTACTCTAGGATATTCATATGACATATTAATTTATTTATGTATTAACATTTGATATTCATATGATATTTGATTTATTTGTATTAACTTTGATGTTTATAGTGTTAAAATGTTTAGTTTATTATTATGTTTAAGAAGTTGATATTTATTAGTTTAATACAAAATTATTGTGATAGTTAACAAGTTTATTAGTTTCAAAAGTTTAATAATTTTAGTTTATTTATATGAAAATATTGTTGTTATGTTTATTGGTGATAAGTTGATATTTTCTAGTATTAACTTTGAAAATATAGTTTAAAAATAGTTTGAAAAAGTTTAATTTAATTTAATTTTTTATTTGTATTTAATTTGAAAAAATATTTAAAAAAGTTTACCTCAATTTGATTTAATTTGTTGTTACTTTTTAAAAATAGTTATAAAAGTTTAATTTATTTTATGTTTAAAAATATTAAAAAGTTTAATTTATTGTTTATGTTTTAAAAAGTGATGTTCATAAAAACTTAAAAGTTTATGTTTATAAAACTTAAAAAATTTAATATTTTTTAATATACTTCTTATAAAAAGTATAATACAAAAAATTATGTTTGTCTTTTTTTTTTTTATAGAAAATGACAGGCAACTGCTTGGGATTTTTGTTGTTTACAGATGGTAATATGATTGATGGTATTGATGGAGTTGAGAAATATGAATAGAATTGTATTTAAACAATTCATTCAAATGGTTGGGGTGTTACTTAGGGTAGATATGGGAGCAAATCAGATAGAAATAATATATAGACATCCCAATCTAGAACCAACAGGATCAATAAGATATATGTCATTCCTTATTTCGAATGCACAAGCTATTAATTCGATGTTCTCAATGACAATGTCAGTGCCAAATGTAGTGCATTTGTATGTAAATATAAATATGATAGGGGTGGATCCTGATACATCATTTAACCAGTTTGAAGATCCAACTCAATGTATCGATGTCGATCCGGAGTCAGTTGCATCGCCATGTGATAATGAAGATATGGCGGCTAACAACCTGTACAGAGACTTTAGAACATAAACGGATGACGAATTTGAAGAGTTGGATTTCGATGGTCGTGAACATGAGATGCTTTCAGATACATTCAATGATTTGGATATGAATGTATTTGATAGCATTCGGAAACATGACCCAATTGTAGCTCCTGTGGACTTGTATAAAGAAATATTTTGTCAAGACAAGGAAATGCTACAACATGCGGTCAAATGTTTTGCAATAAAGTGTTACGCACCATACGAGGTTGTTGAATCTACACAGATGATTTGGACAATTCGGTGTAATAAGTGGGAGGAAGATTGCAAGTGGAGACTTCGTGCAATAAATAAAAAATCGCATGGCTTGTTCGAGATCACTAAGTATGATGAGCAGCATACATGTTTTTATTCAAAACTAAGTCAAAGTCACGTGCAATTGGATTCATCAATGATTGCACTGGAGTTTTATGACGTCGTAAGAGAAAAACCATCTATCAGTGGCACAACTGCAGTCCGACATCAAATCAAAGTTTGGATATCATGTTCCTTACCATAGGGTATGGGAGGGAAAAAGAAAATTGTTGGCTAAAGTATTCGGTGATTGGGATGAGTCTTACAAATTGTTGCCCATGTGGTTATATATGGTTAAGCAGACCAATCCCATAACACGAGTAGAGTGGAGAGTTAAAGAAACGCTTACTGAAGGTCATGTTATCCTAACTTCTATATTTTGGGCATTTGGTCCTTGTATAGAAGCTTTTAATAAATGTCGGCCGATCATTCAGATAGATGGTACACACTTATACGGCAAATATAGAGGAAAACTGTTGATTGCTACATCAAGTCATTTTGTTCACTTGATGTTCCTGCCACTGTTAGCTAACCTCCATGATGCAGGGCGGTATTCGTGGGGTGGAGCATGCTTGGCATGGTTGTATAGACAACTATGCAAAGCAACAAGACCTGAGGTTCGAGAGATAGTTGGGCCTCTCATACTTTTGCAACTATGGGCTTGGGAGCGATTTCCAACAATGGCTCCACAGCTACATCATGTTAATGACGCTCAGTTAGTTGGACGAGCCTACGGTTCTCGGTATGTTGTTTTAATTCAATTTAATTTTTATATCACTGATCTAGTTAATTTAAATTCTAAATTATCAATTTAAAAATTCAGGTGGAGAGACAAGTTTTGTGTGACTAGGACAACCACACATGTAGTCAACTAGTATAGATACATGTTTGATCTGCTTCAACCTGAACAGGTACATTACACTAAACCTAATTGATTATTTTATTCACATTTTTATTGTATTTGTCTTTAATATTCTCTAATATAATATTTTGTGTTTCAGGTTATTTGGGAGCCGTACAAAATTATTATGCATAATTTGCCTAATTTTTATACGAATGGTCAAAACATATGGCGGACGATGAGACCTCTCATATGTTTTCAAATTGGTGAGTGGCATCTTCCTGACAGGGTGATGACATAATTCGGTTTTCAGCAGGATGTCCCATCGCCTTGTAATACTGAACCCGTACTGCATGATATTGACCTAAGGACTGGAGATTGGTCCGAAAAAGTTGCACATTTGGTAGTGCGATGGCACTATCGTGCAAGGTTTATTGCAGTGGGGGTTTCTCTTAAACAATTTGATACAGATGTCACTCCAGAATATATTCATTGGTATAATAATATCACAAAACGCTACGTCACTCGTCCGGGAGCAGCTGTGGGTCATCTGGTAAATGAATGAATATTATCTAATTATTTTTAATTTAAATTTATTTTAAATATTCTCTAATTGTTTTATAATTCACAAATATCGAACAACAATAGACTCCGTGAGGTTGCGAATGATCCGAACTAGGTTCTTGCTATATGTAGTGACAACCAAAACTATGTGGAGGAAATTCATTATATGTATGATATACCTATTGTTCCTCTTCCAGCTCATAAACGTAGAGGACCTGATCGGGAAGAGGATGAGTTTGATGAGGTTGCACATAACGTGGAAGAGTTGCCCCTATGATGCTGACACAGAGTCAAACTGATTATGTTAGTCCGATGATGATGATGCCAACATTTGATTCAGGACATTATAACTCAGAGGCTGGTCCTTCGTCTTCATACGTGCATGGATATGGTCGGAGTCGTGAAAAGCATAATGAATATTTATATTATAAAGCGCCTGCAGAGGTACCAGAGCAACATCAAGAAAAACCCGAGCAACCTCAAGTTCGAAGTCGACGACGACAACCAGCTCAAAATCGATGACGTCCGCCTTATGGGACATATTGATTTTTGTAATTATTTTTATATAAATGAGATATTTAATTTATATTTTTTCTGTGAGTTATTATTATTTTTTAATTTATTTTTTTAGAGTTTAGAAATTGTTTTTATGAAATAAAAAATTTTTTAAAAAAAAGAAAGGAAGAAAGAAAGAAGTTGGAATGTGTAATAATTAAAAAAGAAAAAAAGGAAATTTTGTACGGTATTCTTGCTCTCGCTCTCGCTCTCACTCAAAATCTCGCTCTCGCTCTCGAATTTGATTGGGAAGTTCAGTGGCAAAAATAAGGAGATTCATTAGCTCGTTATTTAGTCAGACTTGCTGAGATGACAGAATTCGTAAAAATTATTCAACAAGCTTTTGAAGGAATTCACCTTATGAAAATTTAGAAATATGATCTTTTGATAGAGGAAGGTCTCCGGAATGATAATTAAACAGACTCAATAATAATGTTAGGAAGGGCAAGGTGGAGGGTTCAAAGTTCGACGTACAAATGAAAGGAAGGTCGAGAGTTCAAAATTCGACCTCTAGGTCGAATTTTGAACCCTCGACTTATTTAAAAAAAAAAACAACAATATTTTTATAAATAGTTTGAAAACAACAATATTTTCCTAAACGGTTTCTAAGAGGACAATATCCTTTTAATTTTTCCATTTGAAATTCGGGTAAAAATTAATTTCATAAAATAAGATTTAAAATAAATAATAAATAAATAAATAAAAGGAGTGAGGATAACCCTAAATCCTTCCGCCACCATCTTCATCACGTCCACTCTGTTTTTCGGTGTCGCCACCTCTCTCCGGTTCAGTGCCGCTGCATAAGTTAAAATCGGGCAGCCCAAGCCAGTCGGTCAGCTCAACATTAAAAACCCATTTTCAAACCAAAAAAAAGAACAAGTAATTAACTTATTTCAGGGTTTATCACAGAACCCTCACCCCCGCCGTCGTCTCGAATACCTCCACGCCGGCAACTCGAGTACCTCCACACCGGCGACTTGAAGACCTCCACGCCGGAGACTTGAAGACCTCCACGCCGGAGACTTGAAGACCTACCAATCCATTCACGCCGGCGATTTGGTTGATCTCTCTCCCAGTTCTGTTTTTTCAATTTTTCTTCTTTTGTTTTTATTATTTTTTTCTTTTTATGAATATCATTACTTTGTTTTTTCCCCTCTCTTTTCTTAAATCTATTTTGTTTTTATTATTATTTTCCTTAAATCTTTCTAACTTATAAGAACTTGAATGTTGTTATGATTTATGGCGTTGGATCGTTGGTTATCTTACATATTGCCATTTTTCATGAATGGTATGGTTGTTATTTTGACCTTTTTGAAAGGTAAATATTTCACAATAAAACATGCACAACATATATTTATTTTTGTAAAAAAAAGATGACCTGCTCCCAAAGTGTCGTATTCTACTTTTTTTGAAATTGCCATGTTGTCGTGTCGGTATCATATCGTATTCGTATCGCATTTCTTAGGGTATGCCCATCTCGAAGGAATCGGCCTAGAAAGTTTGGATGTGGACTAAATGTAGGTGTTGAATGTGCTTTTGTGCTTGGTTAGATTGAGTGTATATTGCATGATCATGATGTGATGATTCATGTGTTAGCATGTTATGAGCTTTATTTATTTTTATTGTTTAATGAACATGTATAAGTAATATGAGTAGCATAATAGTCGCTTGTATATTGTTTGATGGCTCTTCAAGCATGAGCCACTTACTCAGTATGTGTGTTTGTGTATCCACCCACAGTTTTTCAGGCAGTGGATGAGTCTCACGACCTTGGTGATGTTGTAGAGGAGATTTTGTTTTAAGCTTTGTTGTGGTTTCCCTTGAATTCATGGTTGTAATAGGTTTAGTTTATTTATTTTCCTTCGAGGATTAGTTCTAGTTCGACTCTAGTCTGAATTGGCTAGTCGTGATACATGTTAGAGTTTTGGAAAAGTTTTATTTGGCTTGGTTATAATGCGTTTTTTAATATTAATTTTCTTGATTTGTCTTGTATTTGAAGTTGTCATTGGGTGTTTTGTAAACGCATGAAGTTTATGGTTACGTTGTTATGCTACCAGAATTTTTCTATAGCATCATAATTATTAGAGTTGGTCAAAGGTTAAATTTTAGTATTGCTTCCTAGTTTATTGTTGAAATTTTGGGGGTGTTACTGAGTTTATGGAAAGTAAGAGTCGTTTAAGTGCTTTGTATTTCATGTATTTTATTTAGAAAATTATAGGAAATGTTTAGGGTAAAATAAACTTATTTTAAAAGTGGAGGCTGGGAAGCTTAACGAGGACTTACAGGTTCTCCTTACAATTGTTACAGTTTCCATGGGAGGGAATAGGGCTCAAGTCAATAAACCCCATAAATCACGCTTCTCATCCAAGGCAACGCGACAACAACACAAAACGTCTTTAAAAGGTGTTTGTTTTCTTCATTTTAAGTTAATTTTTCGAGGTTTAATTTTCTCTATAACTAATACTCTTGAGTTGTGTAGCTATCTGTTTCTAATTTGAGTTTTGGGTCACCAGATAGAAGCAAAGTTACCAAGAATAATGTTGCTAAGGGAGCTCGGGCTGCTCGTCTTCAGCGTAGTAAGATGGTACTGGATGTCCAATCTTTTTCTACCTACCCTGTCTTTTCCTTGGGCGTACTTGTATGCCTCATTGTCTCTAGTGCTTCTATTTTGATTACTGAATTTGTTTGTTGCAGATCCGAGAGCAGAAAAGGGCGGCTGTTTTACAGGACAAAAGAGCATTAAGTGGATCAAAGAGTCCTCCTAGAGTCATAGTGAGTAGTTAGGATGTCCATAGCATTTCATATCAAGCTTATTTTCCCATTTACTCATTCTCTGCTTCGATCAATTTTCTTATAGCGTGTTTGGATCGACTTTCTAAGTGTTTAAATAAGTGTTTATAAGTGTGAAAAAGTGTTTATAAACACTTTGAAAGTCAATCCAAACGCGCCATTACTCTGTTTGTTAATGGTTATTGATTATGATGCCCACAGGTTCTTTTTGGGCTCTCTGCCTCAGTAGACCTGAATCCACTTGCTGAGGATCTATTGTCTCTATTAACTCCCGGAGCTTCTTCATCCACAGTTGCTTCTTCAGAGTACAAGCTACGGGCAACAGTAAGTTGTGTCTATGTGATTCTTCTTCATGTTTTTCTTTGATCTTTGAAGCCGTGGCCAAATTATTCGTTCTTTTATGTTTTATTTTGTTCAAACTATTTTATTGAGTGTTCCTGAACCCCTGGTAATTTTTTGTGTCCCAATCCTTATGGTTGCTTTCATTGTGCTAATTTTTTATGTTTTAGGTACTGAAAGCACCCTATGGTGATTTGCAATCATGTATGGAGATGGCTAAGGTTCTAACTTCTCATACAATTGTATCTTTTGTTATTTCTTCACTCATCAAGCTTTAAGTTTTGACATGTAGATTTCTAATTGATCATGTACCTAATATTTGTAGGTAGCTGACCTAATTGCTTTTGTGGTATCTGCAAGCTACTATATTGAAGGAAGTACATCTCTCTACATTGATTCATTTGGAAGTGAATGCCTTTCTGTATTAAGATCTCTGGGCTTACCGAGTACTGCAGTGCTTATTCGAGTATGTTATCATGTTGTTTATTTTTGGAGACCTCTAATTTAAAAGAAGACAAATTATCTGCATACATGGTTGAAGATCTTTTTCTTTTCTGGCAGGACCTACCCACTGATATAAAGAAAAGAAACGATTATAAAAAAATGTGTATTTCTAGCATTACTTCTGAATTTCCCGAGGATTGTAAATATTATCCAGCAGATACTAAAGATGAGTTGCACAAGGTAAACAAGTGTGGGTTTTTTGTTTAGGTTCATTTACAAGCCTTTTTATGCTTATTTTTATTTTTCATGATTTATATTGCAGTTTATGTGGCTTTTCAAGGAGCAAAGGCTCACCGTTCCTCATTGGAGAAATCAAAGGCCCTATTTGATGTCTCAGAAGGTTCCTAAATATATGTATTTTAATACATTTCATAAATTTGGACGAATGTTTTTCTTTCACTCTGAAAGCTGTTTATTAGTTATTATTTTGCTAATTTTCCTTGTTCTTCGTAGGTTGATATGGTAGCTGATAATTGTACCTCAGGAAAATGTACCCTTCTTCTCACTGGTTATCTACGTGCTCGAAGTCTCTCTGTGAATCAACTGGTACATACAATCCCTGAATAGGGTCTCCAACCAAAAAAATTCGGGTTGGGTTAGGTTGGCGGGTTATTATTATTTTTTAATTAATGTAAAATACTTAAATTTATCCATAACACATGACTAATAATTAAAACCATAAAATTCAAAGGTTAAATACCAACTATCCATGATATCTTTACAAGTTTTAAACAATGACAAACATCATAACAATCCTAAAAGAAAAACATGAAACAAAGTCAAATATATACAAATATATATATATATGTATGTATGTAATTCGCTTCAATGGTTTGATTGTTTGGAGATTGTTAGAGTCAAAGCTTCCTCTTGATGCTCTCTTTCCAAGAAAATTTCTGATTATTCAATTCAAAATATGTCTCAAGCTATGTAATTATGTCATCATGACATTGTTTTCTATTGTAATCGTCATATTTTGTTTTGGGTTATGATGAGGGTGCTATGGTTTGTGTCAACCTAGTTGAGATAGCTGGGTGTGCTTGTTGATCCCTAGTTCTTGTCATTTCTTAGTTTCTTTGTAATTCGAGCATTAGTTTCTTTTATTTACATATATATATATTATACTATATAAATATATATATATATTTTAAAAAAAGGTAATTCCCAACCCAACCCGACAAAAGTAGAAAAAATTTAAGCCTGGACCCAAGAACAAAACTAACCCAGTCCAACCCAACCCTTATAGTTTGAGTTGTGTAGTTAGGGTTGTTAGGTCTATTGAACACTCAGGTAGGTTGACTTGTTTATACTTGTCATTCCTTTCATCAGGTTCATGTTGCTGGAGCTGGAGATTTCCAGCTTTGCAAAATTGAAGTTCTCAAGGATCCGGTTCCATTGAATCCAAGAGTTGAACAAGATGCCATGGATACTCAGGACGAGGAGGTAATAGCACATGATTTCCATAGTAGAGTGACAGCTTTTTTCTTGGCTGTTTGTTGTACTGTGGTCACTCATTCTGAGTTTTATCTATTTATTTATTTACTTGAGTTTTCTTATGTATATTTTATATTTCCTCTCAATTCTCATTGTTCTTGTTAACTAAAATAGAGGACTGAGCTTTTTAACCATTCTGCTAATTGCTATGATATTGTTGAGGGAATCTTGTTATTGGTAGAAATAGAATTTGGATGAAGGGTCATGAAAATTTAGATGGAAAATATTGGGTTTTCCTTTCCTTTTCTGCACACATCAATTTAAATCCAAATGATCACCTATTCTTCTTTCGTAAATGGTTCTGACAATTTATTCAATAATGATATATATGTTTCCTGAAAAATTAATCTTGAAAATTAGTTTCTTCATTAACTTTTCAGTTTGAGAAAATGTATTATTAGGTTCAGAATTTCATTTCTTTGATAGGCTATAAAATCCATGTTTTCCTTGATATTCTGTCTTAAAGTGAAGTATTTAAATGGTATTTTATGTTTGCATATAACGGTTGCTCCATGTTTACTATTTGTTCACATTGTTATGCATTTTGATTTACACCTTTGTTGACAAGTAGGTGGTTCGCTTGTTGGAGCCATCAGAGCAAGAGCCATTGGTTGTCGAGAACGAACCTGATCCTTTGTCTGGTGAACAGGTGTTTTTCTTTAACAAGAAATAAATTTTTCTATAAGACGTAGATCTTCTTCCATTTGTAGTTTGCTGTTCTCAATTTCCCTTGCTATTTCTTCTTTCTTAGGAAGGATATGGCCAACATAGTGGTGGGTGGGAGCTAAATGTATGATATTAAAAAATTCACGTAAAAGTTAGAAAGAGCTAACTTGAGATATGGAATGTTTGATGAGTGGCTTGACTATTTTGTTTTACTTTTTGTTCTTGTCAATTTTCTTTGAAGATTATGGATTGTATAAATTTTCTGATATGCTTTCGAACTAATCTATAAGAGCTAATAGGTGTTTCCAATCTCGTCCTCATGCCATTTCATTAGTTTTTTTTTTTTATAGTTAATGTTTGATGACCAGTAATTTGTTTCTCTGTCAGACTTGGCCAACTGAGGCAGACAGAGCCGAGGCAGATAAAAATCAGAAAGAAAAGCATTTGAGGAAAAGAGCACTTGCTCTTGGCACTTCTGAGTATCAGGTTTGCATGTTGATTTGCTAATGCTCTCCCCCACAATTTACCCGGTTGTAAAGTTCTTCTTAGCATCACATGTTTTGCCTTTGCTTTTATTTTACACAGGAAGCTTGGGAAATAGGTGAGACAGATGATGAGGATTCTGATGTTGACAATGAAACTGACGGTATGATGTTAGACAGTGGTTATACAAATGAAGTGGACGACCTTAACAATCCAGGCCTCAGTGATGATGATCAAGCTTCTTTGGAGTTTATAAATTCTGATCAGGAGACAGATGTGGATTCTGTGATGATGGTGAGAATTTCATTATTATTTTTTAACCAATGATTTTCATTCCTCATTATACCAGACCGCGGTTATTGTGTCAAAGCTAGAGAGGTAGTCTCTTTGGGTTCTATTCACAATCGACAACTTTATGATTATTATGAGCTATTTATTGAATGCTTAAAAATAGAATAGAATAGAAGGAGATGTTAAGTCTTAAAAGATTTGGTCAAAATTTCAAATAGTTTACCCTTCTAGATTCATCGTGTTGAATATAATTTCTAAATCTAGAGACTTAACACGCTTGAACCAATAGAAAGTAAATAATAGAATGACATTGTATTCCTAACCATCTTCAATCTATATGCTCATCTTTTATGTGTTGGTTTATTTCCAGCCAAAGAATAGAATGGAGTAAGCTTGCACAGTTCTAATTATTGTTTCACCTTTTACTTAACATCATGGGATATCTTCTAGTGTTATTCAAGTACGGTCAAATTGAGGCAGAAGCATATGAATGGTAAACCAAATCTTGTACCTTACAAGTTAGAACATAGAGAAGAAAAAATCTTGAAAGCAATGAAAAGGGCATTCTTTTTTTGCAACTATACTAATTTGAAATTTCTCATGTATATTGAGAGCAAGGTTGTTTCTTTTCACTTCTCTCTTGTTGATGCTGCTAGTCACTTAAATTTCCTCGCAATGCAGGATGGTGAAATGACCAACGAACAAAAATTGGATGAGATTCAAAAGATAAAAAATGCTCATGCTGAAGATGAAGGTTAGTCACTTATTTCTTTTGGATTTTGAAGAGTTATAGATGCTCAACTTATTTATTGTTCTATAATTTGAACACTTCTTAACCATCAATCTCTAATTAGTCACGTGAAACATTACATGGCAGTTTGTGCATATTGTCTCGACTCTCCATTCTAATATGAGATTACTATGTCGATTTCTTACATGCAATATGATTGAACGTGAAAGTTTGTGGTAGATACTCAGTGTTATGTTATATACAGATGTTCAGTAGTCTTCCTTATTTTTTCGTAACAGAATTCCCAGATGAAGTGGATACACCTATAGATATCCCTGCCAGAAAGCGGTTTGCAAAGTATAGAGGTCTCAAGTCCTTTAGGACGTCTTCGTGGGATCCCCAAGTATAGTTCCAATTATTCAATTATGATTTCACATACTATTACTTAACATTACTAGAGTTCACTGAAACTGCTCTCTCTTAATCCAGGAGAGTTTGCCTCAAGACTATGCTAGAATTTTTGAATTCAATAACATCTCCAGAACACAAAAGCACGTTCTTGCTAAAGCTTTAGAATTAGACCAAGGGAACAGAGAGGACTGTGTGGCATCATGCTCCTATTTAAGGCTGCATGTGAAGGAAGTGCCTGTTGGTGCTGCTTCGAAATTGTGTGAGTTAGCGAAGTCAATGCCTATTACAGCTTGTGGACTTCTGCAGCATGAATCAAAGATGTCTGTCCTACATTTCAGGTACTTCCAGATTGCTAAATTGTCATCTGTTTCATTGTGAATAATTTCTAGCTTCCAAGTTCCAACTTATATTGTTGGTTGCAGCATCAAGAAGCATGATGTCTCTGAAGAGATATCCGATAAAGTTGGGACTACTGAGAACACCAAGATGCATGATAAGAATTCTCCTCCCCTCAAGGGAAAAGAAAAGTTGGTGTTTCATGTTGGGTTTCGCCAATTTGTTACGAGGTACTTTTCTAACTTCGCCACACGAGACATCTAATCTTTCACTTTTTTATTTGTATTTTAGATAACCATCTCTCATCTTTCAGATCAATATTTTCAACTGACAACTTCAATTCGGACAAGCACAAGATGGAGAGATTTCTTCATGCTGGAAGATTTTCAATAGCTTCAATTTATGCTCCTATATCGTTTGCTCCCCTTCCTTTGATAGTTCTTAGGAGTGTTGAAGGAAACACTTCATTTGCTGCTTCTGGTTCGTTAAAGAGCATTGACCCCAGACGGATAATATTGAAGAAGATTATTTTATCTGGGTAATGTCATCTATGACCTTATCAACTAAGTACTGATTATTTTATCTCCTCATTTGAAGATTTATTTTTATTTTCTTTATCGAACAAGAGTTATACCTCCCACAATGTGGGAAAAGGGAAACGGTTGCCTGCTACATGCTAGTTTGTCTTAGTAAACTCTGAGCTTACCAACTTGTATGCTTACTGCAGTAGTATAATTTATTTTTACCCGTTGTTTCTTATGAAAGTAAATATTTCGTATCCGAATATTCTGTTTCATTCTTGAACTTGCAGTTGGTTAACGACTAAACTATGTTCAACAGCTTTTATTTTCAAAAAATTTCTGTAGGTTCTTATGTTTCAGAATTAATTTGATGCCATGGGGAATCCTTAATTGCTAAAACTGAAGCTGTCTTCCCCTTTTTATGTGCAGTTATCCTCAACGAGTATCGAAATTAAAAGCTACTGTGAGATACATGTTCCATAATCCGGACGACGTCAGATGGTTCAAGGTAAGTGAAATGCACATGAGAGATTTGCAATCTGCTACTTTTTGTTGGAATTGGTTGAAATCGGAAATTCTAGAATCGGAGAATGCTCTATGTTTCTCTTTCGTCTTGGTAACTACTCTGTGATTGATGGCTCGAAGACTCATCTCGTAGGGTGAAACTGTCTTGTTTCGTGTTAAGTACTGAGTAGTGTGGTGGAAATTTGTAGATGGTTTTCATGAAGGATCTGAAGAAAGAAAAGGCTAGGATTTCCTCAGGCATTGATTTTGGGGCTAGGAGCAATGAATTTGTTTTGGTGGAGTCTCTGCTAAGATCCAGAAAATTTAAGAATAAATAAATAAAAAAACATTTGTATTTCGTCCAGGTGGGTGGGTTCGGAATATTTTTCAGAAAACAGATGTGCTTTTCAAATAATATTTGCACGACAATGAATGCCTTCTCCAATTAGTGTTTGGACAACTTTTTTTTGAAATATCTTTTCTGCAAGCCATTCCACACTTCCTAGGTCCATACAGTAGATCATCTTGTAATTTAGGGCTTTTGGGAAGATTCTCAAGAGATGATCTTGTAATTCAGTTATCATTTATCTTACAATATATTTTGATTATATCAAAATGATCAGCGGAGGAGAGAAGAGCATCCTAACTGACTGACTGGGACTTGTAAAAGTCTTTGCTCCTAGGAACTATCTAGTAGAGGTTGATCACAAAACGCTGGGTTTAAGAGAATTGTAGAGATCTTGATTACGATGTTCTCATTTAGATATATAAAATGGTTGATATTTTATATTATGTTTTTGCCTCCTAATGTTGAATCATTGATGCAGCCCGTGGATGTGTGGACAAAGTGTGGGAGACGCGGTCGCATCAAGGAACCCGTCGGTACACACGGTAAGCACCCCAATACCCGGATATCTATGTACTTACCCTCACAACCCTTGAGAGTGTTATATTTGTTGTTAATATAACATGGCGTGTAATCTTGTGGAACACAGGAGCAATGAAATGTGTTTTCAATGGAGTTTTACAGCAACATGACACAGTTTGCATGAGCTTATACAAACGTGTTTATCCCAAATGGCCTGAGCGTCTCTTCCCTCTCCTTGATGCGTGAGTGAGATATTGCTTGTTGTGAACCAGATTGAAGTTTTGGTAGTTTGTTCGTTCTTTCTGGCTAATTCTTTATTTTTGACCTCATTATGTATTATATATTCCACAGCAATGAACATTTTTAAGCCCCTGCTTTTATTTTTTTTAGTGTTATTTTATACGTCTTTGATGGATTTTCAATGTATTTTTAATCGTTATGTAAAGATTTTCGTTCTTTCTTTTTTTTTCCCCTAAAAAAACTATTGGAAGGCTTGGGAATTGAAATTCCTGAACTGGTGCTAGGTAATATTAAGAATCATGAATTCAAAGTATATGAAAGTTTGCCTAATGCACGTATAGCTCAATTGGTATTAAATTTGTATTTTTGAGGTTCGATTTTTTTATTTCACATAGTCTTTTAAAAAAAAAATAAAAAAAATAAGGGCTAATTTGTATTTTTGTGAAATATTAGCAACATCAATATGATTTAAGTTTAGTCTTAGGGGGTGTTCATGGATTGTTAGGTTAAAGGATATTTTAGATTCAATCTAGTTGTTCGGATTGTAAGTTTCTTCAATCCAAATGACTCTTGATTAAAAATGAACTAAATACTTCAAAATTGAGTTGTGTTGGTTTGGATTACTCGAAGCATATATTTGAATTTTTGTTCTAAAAAAATGTTAATATGTAAAAAGGTTATATAATTATTTTCATATATTAAATAAACAATTGAATTTCAGTTTATATAATAGTGAAATTATTTTCTAAAGTGGTTAAATAAACTATTTTTAGGAGCTATTGGAGAATAAATTATTCAAAAAATAATGGAATTGCATAAAACTAAAAAAAATATATGTATAATTGTATTATAAATAATAAAATTACATTTTAAAGTTAATGATAGTTTTAGTTGATTTGGATTATTTTAGGTGCAAAATTTTCAATTATTTGAACTTATCAAATCCAAATGGTACGAATTGTGTTGAGTTGATCAGTTTTTTTGGGTCATCGAGTTTTTTTTCTTTTTTTTAACCCTTATTTAGTCTATAAACATCTAAGTTTGTGTTTGAGTTTTTTGAAATTTTAAAACTATATTTAACATTTAATAGACTTGAACTTTAAATTTTTATCAGCAAAACTTTGGATTTAAAAAATGTATCTTTCAATTTCTTTGTTTATCAATTTAAATAATGTTTATATTACTCAACAAAAATTAAATAATCTTTATAATTTTTTTCAGGATGGTTTCAAGAATATTAATTGATATTTTTATAATAGATTCATCAAATTAATATTTTGACATTTTTGTTAACATTGTATTTAAAATTTAGATTAGTTCATGTCTATATTTATTATAATGTGTTGGGATATATTTATTTCAATCTCAATCCTGTTAATGGAGTGAAAGTGAATACATTTATGATATTGATTGAAGACAGGTGGTTGGTTTTAAATCAAAAGGCAAATTAATAAATTGGAGTCTCCTATAAGATTCAACACCTATTGCCTCAATGGTATAATTCTTATTTAAGTTTTGCAAGCCAACCCCAAAAGCCATAAAAAGCTTTAGTTTAGAGAAAAGCTATAAGATTCAACCTCTCTTGCCTCACAATGTACTTTGAGAAAGTATAGGTTATAAAAAAAGAACTATAGTTTCGAGTGAATTCTTGATCAGAACGATTTTAAATCTTGTTATTTGAAATTTGAGAAATGATAAATTATTTTAAATTTGTTATCTTGTTTTGAATGAGAAGGATTTCAAATGAATGTGTTCACAATTTTGTGTTTGGATGGTAACAATAAAAGAAATGAAAGTAAAAAGTTTACTAGTATAGACTTTCAATTTCGATTTATTAAATATAAATTAAAAATAATAAGGTTAAATATGTAATTCACCTCCTATTCTTATGAAATCCTCCAAAGTAATACCATTCTGTTTAGAATTTTTTTAATACGTAATTGCATTATTTCTTTTGAAAACAATGTAATTCATTTGAAACCAATTAGGATTTATAATCCCTCCAAATCGTGAGCATCCAACCATAGTATTAACCATAGTATTATTTTTTCTCTTATAGAATATCAATATATATTATTGTCTAGTTGAAATTAGTATAAATGGCCAATTCTAGACGATATCATAGAACCGATGAGCCATTTGACATTATTTAAAATCTAACATACCCTTTTAAAATGTAGGTTTTATGACCATTTGTCCGAGTGAAATTACTAAATTACCCCATGTGTATGTGTGCTAATAGTCTTCATTCTCACTACTTACTACTTGCTCTAGTTATCTATTGAATTTTCTCTTTCACTTCCTTTATTTTATTTTTAGTTGTCCTTCATTTAAACTTATTAAGTAGCAAGTAGCCATAATTATTAAAAAAAATAATAAGAAAAAAGAAAAAGAAACGATAATTGCATCGTTGAATTACAAAATGAGAATACCAATTTTTTTCTTTTTAAAAAAGGAGGATGATGCAAGAATCAAAAGTCAAAACTAAATATCAACACACATACACAACTGTGTCAATTCCGTAATTTTACTTATCGATGACGCAAGCAAAAGACTATATAACTTATATATTTTAGAAATTGGGTCATTTTTCATTTCAACCTTATCAAATAAATCATCTATACAATGAAGTGAATGATAGACACTCGTTTTGAAATGGAAAAGATAAAAATAAAAGATGAATGGTTGATTTTAAAAATGTCTTAATATTTAGTTTGAGTTCAAACTTCAAAGTTTATTCACACCAAATATAATATTCCTCATATATAGATTACATTTTTTTTATTCAACTAATTAAAAAAAATAATAACTTCTACAACCAATAGTTTTAGTTCTAGGATGGAATTTCATGAATTTATAAATTTCAAACTAAGGCGAAATTTCAAATAATTATTTTGAAAATGTACTTTATCGGACAATAATGGAAAACGAGTATGTAATTAATATTATGAATATTATAATAAAAAAAATATATGCATGCTGCTTAATGTCCAAAGGTCATGTGTCACCATTCATGTCGTCCATGTGTTATGTAGTTATTCATGTTTGGTGTTCATGTAAGTCCAGATCCTACTTGTCACTTTGGCTATAAATAGTAGCATTTTGTGGACCTTAAGAACTCACCTACATTTGTGAGAATTCCACTTCCACTAATTTTCATATTATCCAATTTCATAATTTTGGTTATTTTATGTTTTAATTATTTTATTTTGTAATTTTAGTTTTTATTTATTTATTATTATTATATTATATTTTTCATACCTGTATTCCAGTTGTGCTCCTCGATTTTCATAACATGTTATCAGCACGAGCTCCTGACATTTTCCTCGCTAAAGATAGGTCCTAAAGATATGTCGATTTTTTCATCTTCGTCATAATTAATAAATTTAATATTATTTTGCATATTCAATATCTATTAAATTTCTAACATAAGTACAATATTTTATGATAGTGTTGCCATGACAAATCTCACAAAATTAGATTTTACCACCCTTGATATTAACGACCATAATTATTTGTCATGGGTACTAGATGCCGAAATCCACCTGGATGCTATGAATCTTAGGGAGAATATTAAAGAAGGAAATATGACATCCAGTTTGGACAAAGCAAAAGCTATGATTTTCCTTCGTCATTATATCCACGAGGGATTGAAAATGAATTATCTTACGATAAAAGATCTCCGTATCTTATGAAAAAGTTTAAAAGAGAGGTATGATCATTAAAAAAAAGTCATTCTTCCTAAAGCTCATCATGAGTTGATGCACTTGAGGCTACAAGATTTCAAATCAGTAGGTGATTACAACTCCGTATTATTTAAAATCAGTTCAAAATTATTATTATGCGGAGAGAAAATTACTAATGTTGATATGTTAGAGAAGACATTTTCTACATTTCATGTCTCAAATATATTCATGCAGCAACAATATCGAGAGAAAGGTTTTAAACAGTATTCTGAATTAATTTCATATCTTCTCATAGTCAAACAAAATAACGAGTTATTGAAGAATCGTGAATCTCGACCAACCGGAACAACACTATTCCCTGAAGTGAATGCTGTGAATTTTAATAATAATTGTGGTCGCGGTCGAGATCATGACCGTGACAGAGAAAGAAATAATTATTATTTTCGTGGTGGTCGTTCTAATCATTTAAATTTCAAAAGAACCACACAAAATGATGATCACAAAGGAAAGACTACACAAGATAAAAATTCAAAAAGTGTTGAAGTAAATGCTTCTGATGTGGAATGACTGGGCATTGGTCACGTACTTGTCGTACGTCAAAATACTTAGTTGGCCTCTATTAAGCCTCCCCAAAGGAAAAAGAGAAAAATGTAGAAGAAAATTTTGCATACCAGGATAATGACATATTTGACCCATCCCATATGACAAATTTGGATGCGGCAGACTTCTTTGAATCTCTTGAAGAGAAGATTGGCACAGTCGGTGGCACATCAAGCGTTTTTTTTTTCCTTTGAGAATATATAGACTTGATGTTGTTATTTTCTTTTATCTATCTTCATGTTTTTTTAGTAACTTTTGTATATTTCAAGTGTTGTTTTTCTTATTGTAATTATTTTTTTTAATGAAGAAACATGGATCATTTTCATATATTGGGTGTTTAAAAAATAAGCAAAAAATATTTATGTCAGACAAACAGTGCAACTACACATACAATACTTACAAATAAAAAATATTTTTCCAAATTAACAATGCTGAAAGCAAAAGTAAATACAATATCAGGTTCTGCAAACTTGATTGAAGGTTTTGGAAAAGCAAATATTATTTTTTCTAGAGGAACAAAATTTACAATTGACAATGCATTGTTCTCTAGTCAATCAAAGAGAAATCTTCTAAGTTTTAAAGATATACGTTGCAATGGTTATCATATTGAGACTAATAATAAGAATAATATGGAATATCTATATATCATATCCATTATCTCAAATGAAAAACATATATAGAAGAGTTGTCTACTTTATCTTCTGGATTGTATTATACCCATACACGAGTAATTGAAACATATGCAACAATGAAACCAGAAGTTCATGAATCCAGACATATTTACAATTTGGTATGACCGATTGGGTCATCCAGGATCTATAATGATAAGAAGAATTATTGAAAATTCAAATGGACACTCATTAAAGTACCATAAGATATTTCAATCTAATGAATTATCATGTGATGCTTACTCTCAAGGAAAATTGATAATTAGACAATCACCATCTAAAGTGGGGATTGAATCACCCGCATTTTCAGAACAAATTCGTGGTGATATATGTGGACCCATTAACCCACGAAGTTGACCATTTGAATATTTCATGGTATTAATAGATGCATCCAGCGGATGGTCACATGTATGCTTATTATCAAGTCAAAATCTTGTATTTGTAAGATTACTTACTCAAATAATTAAGTTAAGAGCACAATTTCCTGATTATACAATTAAGATCATTCGTCTTGATAACGTTGGTGAATTTACATCCCAAGCTTTTGATAATTATTATATATCAATTGGGATAAGTGTTGAACATCCTATAGCTCATGTTCATACACAAAATGGTTTATCATAATCATTTATAAAACGTTTGCAATTAATTGCAAGACCATTACTTATGAGAGCTAAGCTTTATCTGAATGGGGACATGCTATCTTGCATGCAGCGTCGCTTATACGCATTATGCCAGTAGCTTATTATAAGTACTCGTCATTACAATTAGCTTATGGTCATGAGCCAAATATTTCCCATCTGAGATTTTTTTGATGTGTAGTATATGTTCCAATTGCTCCACCACAGATGGGTCGTCAAAGGAGGTTAGGAATATATGTTGGATATGATTCCCCATCAATCATTAAATATCTTGAACCCCTAACAGGTGATGTATTTACTGTACGATTTGTTGATTGTCATTTTAATGAGACAATTTTTCCAACATTAAGAGGAGAAATTAAGAAGTTGGAAAAAGAAATTACATGGAATGCATCGTTATTATCTCATTTAGATCCCTGTATAGATCAATGTGAACTTGAAGTTCAGAAAAAAAAAAATTATTTGCAAAATATAGCAAATCAATTACCAGGTGCATTTATAGATGCAAAGAAAGTAACTAAGTCACATATGCCAGATGCATTTATAAATGCAAATAAAGTAACTAAGTCACATATACTAGCTGCAAATGTTACATAAAAATTTGATATCCCAACACAATAAGTTGTCACTAATGAGAATGGAACACGACAGGGGCGTGGTAGACCCGTGGGTTCCAAAGATAAAAATCCTAAAAAACGAAAAATAATTAATAGTGAAAAAGACTTAGTTGAGGGTGTAAATACCCATAAAGAAATCTTCGACATGACTAGTGAAGAAGGTGAAATACCTAAAGATAATGATGAGATTTCAATAAATTATGTCATAACGGGAAAAAGATGGAATCGAACTAATATAATTATTCACAACGTTTTTGCGTATAATGTTGCTCTTAATTATATCTGAAAATGGGGATCCTGAACCGATATCTGTTGAAGAATATCGACATAGAAAATATTAGATTCAGTGGAAAGAAACAATCGAATCAGAATTAAACTCACTTTCAAAATGTCAGATTCTTGGACTTGTAGTTTGAATGATAATCTGACAGACTTATTTACAAAGATATTACCAATCGTAACTTTTGAAACATTGGTGCACAAAATTGGAATGCGACGACTCAAAGATCTTAAGTAATGTTTTCACGAAGATGAGTAAATATATTGTATTTTTTTAAAAAAATATGTATTATATGAAATATGTACTTTTTTCCTTCACTAGGGTTCTCCCATTGGGTTTTTCATAGTAAGGTTTTAACGGGATGTATTATATATATAGGCATTTAAGGGGGAGTATTATGAATATTATAATAGAAAATAGATATCTATTACTTAGTGTCCCAAAGGCCATGTGTCACCATTCATATTGTCCATGTGCCATGTAGTTATTCATGCTTAATGTCCATGTAAGTCCACATCCTATTTGTCACTTTACCTATAAATAGTGACATTTGGTGGATCTTAAGAACACACCAACACACCAACATTGGTGAGAAATTCCACTTTCACCAATTTCATGATTTTGGTAATTTTATTTTATAAATTTAGTTTATTTATTTATTATTATTATTATATTATATTTTTTTACATCCGTATTTTCACTATGCTACCACATTTGCACATTTGGATGCTCCTTAATTTTCATAACAATGAAATGGTTATTTTATTTTGTTTTCGCTTCAACCATTTCCACGGCCTCAGCTTATTATCCATCGATCTATTTTGTAAATCATTCTTCTCATTGATAACTTTATAAACTATGTCCTATATGTTAAAACATTTTGTTTCTAGTTTTTGCATCTGAAAAATAATTTATAAAAAATTAAGAGAAAATAAGTTTGATATTTAAAAATAGATAAGAAAGCAAAAGAAAAGTGAAACTAGTGTTTAGATTTAATTTTTAAAAACTAAAAAAACAAAAAACAAAGAGCAAATATAAGCTCCCATTTTTTTCCTAATAAAAAAATAATTATCTCGCATTTATAGCCGCCTGATTATTTGCGAAAAGTAGGAGATAATAAAATTAAAAATTGAATTAGTTTGAAAACATTATTAAAAAGAAAGGTCCATAATTCCTTCACCAACTTGCCTAATTGGCCACCACTTCTTATTTGATTAGTCAACCTTAATACTCTTTATTTTTAAGTAACATTGTAAAATATAGCTTTATTCAAGTGGTTAACTATTTCTTTAAAAATCAATGAAAGTAAAGGCAAGGGAAAAAAGTTCTAAAAAAAAAAATGATTAAAACCGAAAACTAAGGACCGTTTGGTAACTAAATTATTAAAAACGAAAAGCTAAATTCTCATTTGGTAACCATTTTGTATTTTATTTTTGTTTTTGAAAATTAAGCTTATGGACACTACTTCCACCTCCAAATTTTTTCCTTTGTTATCTCATTTTTACCAATGGTTTAAAAAACTAAGTCAGGTTTTGAAAACTAAAAAAAAATGTTTTTGTTTTTGAAATTTGACTAATAATTCAACCATTTTACTTAAAAAAAATACAAATAATTGTAAGAAATGTGGATGTTACAGGCTTAATCTTAAAAAACAAAAATAAAAAATCAAATGGTTAGCAAACTGGACCTAAATTATAACAAATATCCTTCGACCTTGTCTTTTATTTAAAAAATATCCTTATATTTTCAAAAGTTACAATATTATTACACTTGAACTTTCATAAATATTTCAAAACTATTTTGGAGTAGAAATTTCTTCAAATGGTGAACATAAATCGATACTTAGATCAGTATTGTCATTATCTAAAATAATATGGTGGTCCAAAATTTCTTTCTAAGTCACTACCACATCATTTCATATCTCAATTTTCATATAAAAGTTTAAAGATCTTCTACTTTGGTGATATGTCTAAAATATTTTTAAAATTTAGAGGTATTTTTGTTACTTTTAAAAGTAGATAGATATTATTGAAATAAATGAAAAAGTTCATAATACAAAATTGATCAAAGTGTTAAAATGGCTTACATTAAAAAACTCATCCACCTAGTTATCATCTATAGTTAAAAAAAATAAAAACAATAAAAAAAAAATTGACATTAACCTAGTTAATAGGTCGATAAGTGATAATATATCAATTTGAGCATATCTAAATGGATAAAATATCTATTATTATCATAAAGGTTTATGGTTTGATCTCAAACCTTATATTTGATTCAAAAAGGAAAAAAGGTTTAATAAGGGATGTCGGAATAAATTAATAAATCTAGGATTGAGTATATTCTTAGTAAAAATTATATTATTATTTACTTAACCAATTAAAAAAAAATTAATCACTATATCAAGATTTATTATAAATATATGGATTAAATTTTGAAATTTCAAAACATAAGAAGTAAAATGGAATGAAAGAATAAACTCTTTTCACTTCAATCATTTTCCTCAATTTTTTTCTCTTTTCTTTTCTTTTCTTTTTTTTTAAATGCAAGTAGAGATTTTGATATTTGTTAAATCAATTTTGGCAGCCTACTTGAGAGTATCTTCCAACATTGATATTATTCTTAGATGAATCGTTTATTTATTATTTTTTATTTTGAGAAAAATTTGTTTATTTATTTGACAATACGTCCTTGCATGTGTTTTTGATAAATAAATGTAGAACCAAAGCAAATATAAGTCTATTCCTTTTTCTTTTTTCACATTTTTTGGAATAACTTTATTTTTATGGATACTTTAAGCATCTAATAAATGTGTATAATTTGTTGAGATTAAAAAACTATTTTTTCTTTTCTTTTTTTTTCCTTCTAAATCTATAGTATGGAGGAAAGTGAACTTTTTTATGACTTATGAAGAATAAATGTCTATATATTCCATAATTAATATCATTATTTTGGATTCATGTTTTTTTTTTTCATTATTATATCTCAATGAAATTTAGTATAACTATAATATAATATAGTTGCAACCATTTTATATAGGAAGTCTATAAAATCCGATATCAAATTAGGTTAAAAATATCATTTTGTCCTTGTACATAGATTTTATTTCATTCTAGTTTTCGTAATTTCAAATGTCTAATTTTAGTATATATATTAATCTTAAGATTGGTCAATGCAGTTAGGTTATGGTTCATTTTTTCCAAAAACAAAATGTAGTACCTATTAACAATAAAAATAAACTTTAAATGACCGTAAAATATAACGTACAATGACTAATTTTAAAATTCATTGAAAAATGTAATATATATATATATATTATATATATTATTTTAACTATTAATTTGTCTTTCTCGAAAAAAAAATTATTCTTTTTCTTATAAGAATTAATTTTTAATTGGGATACAAAGTACTGTTCTTAGAGGTACTAATGAATTTGACTAGTTAAGTTACAATTCATAAAATTAGATTTAACTTGTTTTTATTTTTTTAATATATAAAGTTGATTATCCTTTTTATCCTTATATTTTGGGTCAAATCAAAATTTTTGTTTGGTCCATAGATTTCAATGTATTATAATTTTATGCCCGTTTGATAAACATTTGGTTTTTTGTTATTGTTTTTGAAAATATTTTATTCACATTTTTTACAATGATTTGCATATTTCTTAAGTATAATATTTGAATTATTAGCCAAATTCCAAGCAAAAATAACTTTTTGAAAGCTATTTTTTTTTAGTTCTCAAAATTTGAATTTATTTTTAAACAATTGGTGAAAAGTATATAACAAATAAAGAAATTTGAATGCGAAAGTAGTGTCCATAGGTTTAGTTTTCAAAAAAAAAAAAAAAAACCAAACGGAACCTTAGTTTTTAGGGTTTTGAGTTTGATTTTGATTTAATCCATAAATAATAAGATGTTACAATTTTACTTTGAAATTTGAATTTTGTTTCAATTTGGTTTATAAGTTTCAAGATTTACATCTTTAACCTTTATTTTTTACAAAATAGTCACTTTGAGTCTTTCATCTTAATGTCTATCAATTCATTTAAAATAATTATAAAGTAAAATCGTAAAATTGATTTTAAATGTGATGAATAGTGGTGAACTTTAATTGATTTTGATCCATTTCAATTAATCAATATACATTGATATTAAACATCGAAAATGATTATTTAGTTAAAAGTCGATGTTAAAAATGTAAATTTTAAAATTTAGAGACCAAATTACTACAAAATTCAAATCTCATAAGTAAAATTGTAACATTTTGAAATTTAATAAACTAAAGTAAAATCAAACTCAAAACTATAGTATTTTGAAATCTAGACCAAATGGAAATTAGATCCAAAATTTAAAGACAAAAATATGTATTTTTCTATTTTTCTAAAAGGTTAATATTATTGTAATATTAAAAAATTAAAGAAATGTAATTATTAAATAATACGAGGTAATTACAGGGGTTGATAAAGTAGGAAGCCTTCACGTTTCTCCCTCCTCAGCCACCGCGTGAATTAAACTGCCCCTTTTATTTATTGTTATTTTTTTAAAACTAATTATAAATATTTTAAATTATTTTGCTTTGATATTTGATAGATTTTTTCGCTTTATGTCCATGTTTAGTTATGTTTCATGGTTTTGTTTTTATATTTGTAGTAATTTATTGTTTAATTTTATGGCGACAAATACTATTAAAATTTAATGAATTTCTTTTTTATTGATTAAATTGATAANATAATAATGAGAATTATAATTAATAATTAATATCCCCCGTCTTTTGTGGCGGTGATACTGGAAACAAGCTTTTCATGTCCGTCCAATTATGCCATAAATCAACGGTTCAAATTGCACCGTGTTTTAAGATCTTTAATCTCGTCCGTTGCTTTTAATTGCTCATATATTTTCTTTCTTTATGCATGTTCACACTATATTCCCCCCTGGTTTCTCAAAGTCAAAACCGCCGTGTCAAAGACGCGCTTTCTCCCACATGGCAACCCCCACTCCCCTTTCTCTCACGCGCTCTTTTTTTTTTAATTTTATTTTTTTTTAAAAAAAATAGTTCATAAATTTTGAATTTTCATAATTTATAGGTTTTAAAAGTTTTAACTTTACTAAACCTCAGTTCGTTATGGTTTAGTCTATTGTTTTTATATTTGTAGTAATTTATTGTTTAATTTTATGGCGACAAATACTATTAAAATTTAATGAATTTCTTTTTTATTGATTAAATTGATAAAGAGTCAATTTTGTTTATAAAATAAAAATAATATATTATTTATATTATCAAAGTTAACAATGAAGTTTGATCAGATTATTTAAAATAGGGAGAAAATTGTTATAAATTTGAAAGTATATAGACTCATTAATTCTGAAAATGAAAGCTATGTTTTTTTTTAAAAAAAAAACCTTTTTTTTTTTTTTTTTAAAGATTTGATAATTTAGCTTGGCTTTTAATAATATTGGTAAAAGAATAGATAACAAAACAAGAAACTTAGAGGTCAGTGAGATATTTGTAGGCTTAATTTTTAAAAACTAAAAATAAAAAACCATTACCAAACAATACCTAAATTATTACCAATTTAAAAGTTTAGAATCCGAAAATGATTTCTAACCGATTTAAAATAATTTTGTTTATATACTAAAAAAATAAGTGACGAATTTAATATATAATTATTCACTCTCTATACTTTCAAAATACTCACACTTAATACTTATTATGAAAAAAATCATCAAATTAAGTGGCAATTTTTTGTGTGTTACTACTTAATCTTTATAATCGACACGTACAGTTAGTCATAGCCCTATTTTTGTGTTTGGTAAAATAGATTGGGATTGAATCTATTGCAATCACTTTTAAAACACATTATCCATCTTACTCTTAATTTAAAACCATTTTTTTATTAGCTTTTAGAATTCTCCTAAAATAACTACAATATTTGATTAATTGTTATTTTTTTTAACTTATCCGTTAAAATTAAAATTTGTTTTATATATCTATTTTCTCACCTAATCAAATATATTTTATAATTTTCATGAGTTGAATGCATCGAACTTTTTGAGCAAACAAAATATGTCATATTAAACAATAGTTTAAAATTTATATATATATAAATATATTTTTTAATAATATGTCTATTGTAGTTATTATATCTAAAAGAAGATAATTTTGTATTTATTTACCAAACACTATAACTAACTTGGTCATTATTAATCACGACAATTTAGCATTATTTATCAAACATTATAACGCTTTTTAAGTTTCAAACTGAAATATACCAAACCTTAGTTTACTTCATTTCACGTGTAAATTTTTAGAAGCATAGTTGACATCAATTAAAGTTACAACAATGTCAAACTAAGCGTTAGTATTGAATCACTTTATTAATTTAATACTAACATGCTTAAAAAAACTTGAAAAAAATAAAAGACCAAATAAACACAAACTTTGAAATTTCATAACAAAACTTGTAATTAAAAAAAATGATGTTGGTAATATATTACGTTAAAAGTATCATTTAGATTGTTTAATGCGATGGATAAAACAAAAATATAAAAAACAAAAAACAAAAAATATAAATCAGAGTCATGGAGTTTGGACAATGAGTGATTTTTTTCCAACCAGATTTTCAGGTTGGTGAAATGTTGAGCATAGATGACTAGTTCATGAGCCAATTTTTTACCTCGTCTTTGGATTATATAATAAGCTACAAATAAATTTATCTTGTTTCTCGAGGCCATCAACAAAGGCTTGGATATCATTATCGTATTAATCAACACCTATCAACAACTTTCACAACATTTGAGTCAACTTCTACGAAAATTAGATAAATATTTTGCTTCAATCGTCACATAAACATCTTCCTTTAACATGATTGCTTTAGCTAGCTCAATGAATACCCGAAGATAATGAAATGTCTTGGTTGAGATAATAATACTACTAGCAAAGTATTAATATTATTACACTCTGATAGGGACAAGACCTTCAAACTATCTCCACAATGGTATGATGTTGTCCACTCTGAGCATAAATCTTCATGGCTTTATTTTTTGTTTCACCCAAAAAGGCTTATACCAATGGAGATAGTCATCATCACTTCCATTATCCTCCTCTTATCTAACCAATGCGGGACTTTGGTCGCATTCCCAACAATCCTCCCCTCGAACAAAGGACCACTGAGTCTCCCCTCAAATAGTCATCCATCCGTCTAACTCATATCTAAGCTAACTCCTTTTCACCCGAGCATACCACCTATCCAATAGAGTTCAACCACGGATCACACCATGACTACTTCTGAGGCTCCATTACACATCTTTGTTCAGCACTGAGGATTCTACCAAGCATGGTTAATTCAGGAGCATGACTCTGATACCACTTGATAGAGGCAAGACCCTCAAACTATCTCCACAATGGTATGATATTGTCTACTTTGGGCATAAACCCTCATGGCTTTGTTTTTTGTTTCACCCCAAAATGCCTCATACCAATGAAGATAGTCATCCTCACTTCTATGATCCTCTTCTTATCTAACCAATGTGAGACTTTGGTCGCATTTCCAACACACTCATTTCATACACCATTAAGAACATTTGTGTTAGTGTTAATTTTAAAAGAAGAATAGTGGAGGAGGAATGTCACTTTATGACAAAGACTTCAAAATACTCAACTATAGGGTTTTCCTAGCCATGGACTTGATGTTGTTGATTAAGAGTGAGAGACGGATGAATCATCTGCCCTTGGTCTATCTTTTTTGGGAGAGTGATCAAAGTCCTGCATTGGCTATATAAGGAAATTATCACATATATACATACAAGTAAGGATAACTATCTCCAATGATATAAGATATTTTGGGTTGAAACAAAATGCAAAGTCGTGAGGAGTTATGTCTAAAGTAAACAATATCATGTTATTGTAGAGATAATTGGAAGTCATTATCCCTAACAAGTAATATCAGATTCATGCTCCTTACTTAACCATGCCACATTGTATAGCATCATATACATATTTATATTTTTTTTTTTTTTTTTTTAGAATAGGTGATATTATTATACAACAACAAGGAAGGGATCCCACAGCCCGGGATCAAGGCATTCAAAGCAACCAAACATAGAAGTAAAGACTGGACAACAAAACCAAAAAACCAAAGCAACAGGATAAGACACAGAACAAAACAACCATAGATGCAAACTCGCAACCACCAGGAAGAAAGGCAGAGAAAGAAACCAAAACCACAAAAGCTAGGGCTACAGCAAAAATAGAGAACAACGTGAAGTTCAAAAGGAAAAATTATATCTGTACACACATAGGTAAGACCAAAAAGGTCAACCCGTCAGGAAGTAGCACGAGCATGAACGCGTAAGACGACGCATAAGGTTGAATCAGAGTAGACCGACTCGGTCGACTCCATGCAGCCACCGATTACGCTCCTGCCCAAGTATGTAGTAGTATGGATTGCATGTAACAGAAACACGGAACGAACTTTATTATGGGCGGCGTTTCTGGATAGTAGGTACCTTACCTGAGCCCCACTCGCAATACCAACTCAACTTTACATCCAACAACCACCCGATGCGTCGAAACGCTAACTGATGCAACATACTAAACCACACCTCTCTCCCAAAATCCACACTAAAAAAATAAATGTCCCGCGACTCCACACCTCCAGCACACAGAATACGACAACCCTCCCCCCCCCTCCTGACGACACACCTTTAACTTCTCAACCAATTTGCATATCCAACCTGCCCTCACTGCTAACCATGCACAGAAGGAGTGATTGCAGAATACCAACCCCAACTCACAAAATACCAGCCCAAAGACAACCTAGGATGACGATGACGTATAACTCCCACCAAGCACTACGATAGAAAACCGACCCCTAGCATCCGACATCAAACCTAATTAATTCTCTCCCCTCAACCTAAGGCCCAACTCTGGGATAAGAAACCCCAGATCTCAAGCAGCTCCCAAGACACTGTAGGCCATTTCCAGCCTCCCTCACCATCCAAGAACTCCGACAACTGCACTTCCAAACTACTCCTTGCATCATGAACCACCGTAGACTCGTATGAATCTAAAATCACGCCCCCCAGCAGCCAAGGATCCAATCAAACAAAACAAGATCGTCCATCGCCAATCATCAAACGAACCAGATGCTTGAAACTATCTCTACTTTGCAAGATAGCCCTCAAGCACCAAGTCCTCCAAACCTCACTTCGAATAGCCCACAACGACCGCCCACGCAAACATACGCCTTCACCCATGCCACCCATATTGACCCCGATTTAATTAAAAGAAGCCAGAGCAGCTTCATAATAGCATCCTGGTTTCAATAGGCCACATGCTTCACACCTAACCTTCCTCTCCTAACGGCAAGCATACCTCATCCCACGCTACGCGTGCACCACCCCGACTCACCACACTATCCTTCTATAAATAACTACATAACAGACAATCAACCTCATGAGTTACACACGCAGGCAATACGAATATGTTACACCAAAAAACCTGAAAGGATTGTAAGACAGATCTAACAAGATGCAATAAAGGTAAACTGACCCAACAGGCAACGAACCAAGAGAGACACCCATATACGCAACTAGTTCCATCGCCTCCCCATACTCCACACCTGCGACAAACATGGAACTCTTCCCAACATTTGTAACTAACCCATATAGCTCTGCAAACTCTGTCAATACCTGCCTCATAAACTTCAAAGAATCTCTCTCAGCTGCACAGAAAATCATCAAATCATCTGCAAAAACCAAATGAGTTAGGCCCAAGTGCTCACACTGATCATGGAACCTAAACCACACAGGAGATTTATTCAACAACCTAGATAAGACCTTTATCACCATCACAAACAAAAAAGAAGATAATGGATCCCCCTGCCTCAACCCCTTCCTACCAGGAAAAAACCCTTTAAGGGAACAATTAATCATCATAGAAAACTTAGGCGAAGTAACACAAGCCCTCACCCAACTAACAAACTGAAGGGGCGTACCTATAGCCAACAACACCCTAAACAGAAAATCCCAATTCACCGAATCGTAAGCTTTCTAAAGGTCTACCTTTAACACACAACGCG
>NC_052360.1:73872531-73966162 GCF_009727055.1 Benincasa hispida | reverse complement strand
CTTCTGCCGGAGCGACGCCTCCTCCAATTTCGCCACTGACCAAAACACCTCAGTGGCCTGAGCCACCTTCGTACACACCGACTCTAGATCAGGATTCCTTTCTACTGCAGCCTGAACAACCTCCATAACCTGCCTAGCCGCCCGCACCTCATCAGCTAACACAGAGATACGCCTACCAAACGATGCACAAAAAACTCACTTCACTGCCTTTAAATTTCGCACAAAACTAACCATAGGAGACACATCCTCAGACCTTCTCCACACTGACCTGATAGTATCAAGAAAACTCTCTGCCTCTGCCTAATGAGAAAAATAACGAAATGTAGGAGGCAGCCTACTCCTTGTCCCCCCTGTAGAAACCAGAAGAGGGCTATGATCAGAAATCCCCCACTAACCAACCCTAACCTCTAAATACGAAAAAGCTACCTTCCACGCCTCATTGGACAAGCATCGATTCAAGCAACGCAAGATACCATTCCCCTGAAGTTTACTAGTCCAGGTAAACTAGTTACCTGTCACACCCAACTCAACAAGATCCGCCTCCAATAACACCTCATCAAACTCCTCCATCTCCCTCAAGCTATGGAAATCACCAAAATCCTCCGAACTACTACGAATAGCATTAAAATCCCCTAAAACAACTCTAAAAAGTTGCCACGAGGCACACACATCAATCAACTAAGACCACAAGTTCTTCCTATCGCTCACGTGATTAGAGGCATGCACAGCACCAATATGTACCCTAGCACTGGATACAATATCCATTAAGGTTCCAGAAATGAAATGATCCCCACTGACATTAATGGAAAAATCATAGACACTCTTCCGCCACCACCCAAATCCTCCCAACTCCCTGCACACTATAGCTACACATAGAACTCCAGGTATCACCAAACCTACCCATCACCATACCAAAATTCTCACGACGAACTCTCTTCTCAAGCAAACAACAGAAAGTAACAGATGAGGAAGTCAGAAAGTCTGCCACCACCCTACACTTGACAGGGTCATTCAACCCCCTAACATTTCAGGAATACCAAATCATGAATCTTGTAAGAGATCACACCTACCACTTCCCACTGAGCCTTTGCCCAAACTCCCGAACATCCCATCCATAACAAGCAACGGATCAGGATCTGCCTGCACTAGTGCCAATGCTAACAAGTCTCCCTCCTTATCACACAAAACATCAAACTGATTATGATCATCAACATGCTTTACAAACCTCGTAATTCCATGGGGCCCATAAACTAATATGCTCTTTAAAGGCGTCGTACTCGGAGACCCACTACCACCCCTATGCCCTACACCTTCTCTATCACACCTACGTCGACTAACCACAGTAAATTCTTCAACCCTCTCCGTGCCCTTAATCTCATCCACTAGGCTAGCACTCCTTGCATCTATACCCAAGTCTTGCCCCTTCCCCACACTCTCAATTCCCCCATTCTCCTCCAAACACCCCTTACTGACTGCCACAATACATAACTTCTGACCCTTCTCCATATCCTGTTGCTCACACACCGCCCCAGTATGCCTAAAGGAACCAAAGCAAGAACACCTACGAGGTTTCCACTCATACACTACTGGAATAATAAACTCCGGACCCCCTATTCTAACAATGATTGAAGGGGGTATTAACAAATCACCATCTACCTGAACACAAACCCTCGCATATGATAACCGTCGTTGGTCTCTTGTTGCAACATCAAAAGAGACAGGTTTACCCACGACACTAGCTAACACTGTTAAACCCCTATCTGTCCACAACTTCAGGGGAACATGCTCCAGTTTAATCCAGATAGGAACAGAATCAAACACAAAGGTTTCAGGAACAATACCTGGAGACCACTGTCGTAATAAGATGGGCTTGCCACCTAAGTGCCACGGACCATTCTCCAACACCCAATCTCGTGACTCTACCTTCTGAAAATTAAAGATGATCAAACCGTTATCCAACAAGGTAATAGTCGACATATCTACACGTCCCCAAATTCTTTGAATAAGACGAAAAATAACAGAATACGGGAGTTTGGCATCCACAAACTGACCAACTAGAGATTTTTCCCACACGCAGACACCCTCATCAATAATCTCCTCACAAGGTTCAACAATAACTTTATCATTTTCAACCAATGGGGGACTGAACTTCAAATTACCCCTCAACTTAGATCCAAAAAGGGTTGCCCACGACTTTCCCCCTTTTCCGCCGGATCCAGAACCATACCCCTCCTCTAACCGAACCACCTTTAGACCCAGCTCCCCCTGCACCATTCCACTCCCTTCACCCAGCCTCGACCCACTCCCAACATGCCTGCTCATTCCAACTCCCTCAAGGCCCACCTCAACACCCCTCATAACCCGGTTTTCATCCAGGCCCCCAACACCCTCAAGGCTCCCAGACACCACCCCCCATTCACTTCCTGCCCATCAACTAACCCAATACCCAACCCACCCAGTTCAACCCTCACAACCCGAATTTCCTTCTTCAACCTAACACTCCCCATACCAGACCCTTCACCTTCCTCGAAGCGACCGTCAGACAACCCAAAATCCTTCACCTCCGAAGAACAAGCACCCAATCCTAAATTGATCTTCGGTCCAAGCAGACGAAAGGGTTGACGAGCAACTCACCCTCTATTCTTATCCTTTAGTCTTAGAGGCAACCGCTTATGCACCATCATCACCAACTCTCACTGTGTTAAACCCACACCTCAATAAAGATGTCTGCCAACCAATAAAACCTAGCCTCACCAGTCAACCGCGAGCAATTCTACCAGTCAACAAGTCGCGAACAAAACCCGTACAGACTCAGTCGCGAAAACGACGAACATCACTAACGAACAGACTCAACCGCGAGCACCTCTACCATCTGTTCGCAACTTCAAATCCACCCAAATAGACGCGAAACCAAGAACATCAGTCGATGACACGTAGAAACCGAACGTAGCCCATTAGTCGCGAAAACGACGACCAACAGAAGCCCACCCGGTGCAGACCACGAACTCGACGAAAAACCTATGCGAAAACATAGAAAGTGATGGCGAACCCGTAGCGACGGCGGAAGCCCACGACCCGTAGAAAACCCTAGGCAGCGGCGAACACTTCGTAGAAAGCCCTAGGCTTTATATTTTAAAATTTCAAATTAAAAGGTCGTATATGTTTAGAAAATGTACATTTTTTCTTTCTTTCTTTTTTTGTTTGGTTATAAATATCAATAAATATTATTAACTTTATACCACGAAAGTCTTAAATATTAAGGTAATATTTAGATACATTCATATTTATGCATCCCTTATCATTACTCACGTCAAAAAAATAATTAAAATATTTTATAAAAGAAATAAGATGAATTTGTCACATAATAGCTTGTGATTGAAAAATTAGGTAGAATGCACAAAGATAAGTGGTACCGAAAATGCACCTAAGATTTTTCTAAATATTAACGTATTCGATATTTTCCCATTAAGCTCTACAGGAAAAAAAAAAAAAAAAAAGAGGATTTTTTTGCCCTAATGCCTTATCGAGCACGTGGGTAAGATGCGTAGAATTTTAGAAGAAAGACCAATAAAAAACTGCCACATCATATGAATCCGGGGAAGGAATATTTTAAGGGATACGTGGCAAATAGTGATTGAATGTCATTTTGCTTCTATATTACAGACCGTATCCTTAATATAACTTTTGCGTCGAATATTTTTGTTGTCTTCATCTCACCATTAAATGATGATAATAAAGAACCCATTAATTATCCACAATAAACCGATCATGACCGTCGATGTTGATTCATGAATGGATTTTCAAATTTTTCTAAAATGCCCTTAGTTTTTCGTTTATTTGCAGTGGTTGTCGTAGATGTGGTCACATGCGGGTGGGGGTGTCTTGATTTTTTCTTTTTTAAATAAATTAAATTATTAGTTACTGAAATTTCAGCTTATATCTAATAAATTCTTAATTTTTTCCTCCTCAAGAAAAGAAAAATTCTTATTTTTATAACTACTTTTTGTTAGGTTCTCCCATTTTTCAATTTTTTTTTTTCATATAAGTTTTCAAGCATTTAATAACTTTCTAAATCTTTTATTTCAAAAATACAATTCTGGTCGCTACATTTTATGGTTAATTTTAGTTTCATCCATAAGTTTCAAAATATTGTACTTTTAGTATTAAGTTTTAAGTCTGCTTTTAATTTAGTCACTAGTTTTTAAAATGTTATAATGTTACTATTGATATTTGAGCTTTTGTTTTAATTTGGTGAATATATTTCAATATTTATACTTTTAATCTCAAATTTTTAATAAATACCTATTTTTCATCTTTACTGCTAATATAGTATCTATTGATTAATCTAAAAGAATTAAGAAAATTATAGTTAATTGAGTTTCATTATTTTTTATCATTATTATATTAAAATTAAAATTAAAATTTTACTTTATCATTATTTTAAATTAAGCAATAGACCTTCACGTCAAAGACTTAAAGCGAGTATTTAGTGAAAAATCGAGTTAGGAGTGTAAATTATGAAATCTATAAAGGCCGAATTGAAACAAAATTCATATTTTAAAGATAAAAAAGTAATATTTTGAAACTTGTTACTGTATTGAAATCAATTTCAAATTTTAATGATTAAAAATAATATTTTAAAATTTTAGAGAAAAATTGAAACTAGACCCAAAATCAGATATATTTTCCTAAATTTTATGTCTCATTAGACATTAGGATTTATCAGCATTTGAGATAATATAATTATAATTTAACAATTTTAATGAGATAATTAAATTGTAATTTGCATATATACTAATAACATAATTTTGGAATGTTGTGTTTGGAAAAGGAAAGTAATATTTAAAGAAAATCTTATTTCACACTTAAATATTACAATTGTTTTTTTTTTTCTTTCAAATATTTATTGTCATTCCTTCATTCATACTCTGATTTAATTTATTTTTTTAAAAAAAAAAAAACTTTGTTTCAAAATTCACGTTTTTATTTAATGTTAAAATCTCTACCACACATGAAAATTGTGCGTAAGTTTTTGTTTGGTTATAAATTTGAAATTATTATATATTTAATCCCTACCTTTCGAATTTGGTTTCAATTTAATCTCTAAATTTCAAAACGTTAAAAATTCAATCATTAATAACTGAATAAAATACCAACACAAAAAGTATATAGGTCAAACGTGAAATATTTATGAAAATAATTTAATATGGGTATAATATAATATTTAAATATTATTTTCATATCTATATATGCTTATCTAATTCATTTCATTTAGTCGATATATTTTTCGACAATCTATTATACCTAAGTATATCTAAAAGATAAATTCTTCAAGATTATAGTTCATTTTTAACCAGAAATAAGAATTAGAATTTTTTAGACATTTATTGATAGAAGTATGACCTTCCTTTCATCAAAAAAAAAAAAAAAAAGTTTAACATGAGTAGATAAATAGACTAATTTAAGATTTATTTAAAATATAATAATTAAATTTTAAATATATATAATAGTAAGACTTGTGTTTTTTTAAGATAAAACAAATAAAGTGGCTAGAGTATTTACAATTTATAGCAAAAAAGATTAAGAAACGATAGATATCGAAAAAGCCCAGCCTAAACGCAAAAAAAAATAAATAGAGAGAGAGAAAAGATAGCGACCCGACTCGAAACCTGACCCAACCACGATTAATTGATGCGATTTTCTCCCAAGATTTTTCCCTCCAACAAACGACCATTCATCTCCTCCAATCCTCTCCATTTCATTGTTCTCTCAAAATAAATTTACTTCTTCCATCGATGCTGCTTCACCTTTTTTTTTTATTTTTATTTACATCCGTTTCCATCCGCTGCTTCATTTCCATCATCGTCCGCTGCTTCTTGGTCCTCTTCTTCTTCTCAATCCTTATTCTGTCGCTACTTCTTACTACATCAATAATTACTTGACTTCAAAAGGTATAACACTTTTCTTTTCTTCTTACCAATTTATGAGTGATTATAGTTATTAAGCCTAATTATAGTTTCTTGTTTAGTGGTAATATTTATTAATCCTAAATTCATGTAGAGATGGTAAGCAACCTCAAAAGGAAGATAGCTAAATGAGAATAATCATAAAAAAAGCAAAAGAAGATCAAAACTAAAAAGGGATAACAAGGGAAACTACAACTTAAGGTATAAACAAACCTATGATAAACATTGATAGTGGTATAAAGTGATGATTTTCTCATATATGTTTGGCCTGATTGTATATATTTTGATATTTGATTGTTTGACTAGGGGCTATTTATTGGATTGTATATGTTTTGATATTTATTTTGTTTTTAGTTTAGTTTATTTATAGCATCCACTTCGTGGTTTAGTCATGTTGTGATATAAAGAAAAGAAGTAAATAGAAAGTAATAGAGATCTACCAATGTCCATTGCAATTAAACACTAATAGACTACTACCAGTGTCTATATGTGACATTAATGAAGGATCTCATATCTAAGAGTTTCATGAGCGTGTTCGGATCGCTCTGATCTCACCGTGACCGAAATACATATAATACATTCAAACATACAGTTATGCAATCAAATCTTAATTAATGGCATGCTAAGAACAAGATAAATAACAAATGAGAGAGTTCCATACTAGTTGAAGGCGTTCTAATTTCCTCCAAAATAACACACTTCGGAACTCCAACGCAGCGGAAACCCTCCACGAGATCTACCAACGCCCAGCAGCAACGTTGACAAGCAGCACGAACAACGCACGAACACGAACGTTGCGGGGACGACACCATCACTAAAGAGCCCTGGGTATTCTCGAAGTGAAAACCCAAAGGGTGGGCCTTGGTGAATTTGGTAGATGAAGGAGGAAACACAAATCGTGTAGGAGATTAGCAAGTGGGAAGGAAGAAAACGCTATCACATAGCATAAATGCTTATCGTTTAGGAGAAGCTACATGATCGTATGAGATTTGTTGAACGATCGTTTAGAGAAGCTATGCGATCATTTAGGCCCGAGGTAGACGATCCTCTAGACGGAAAGCGGTATCATATAGGCTCTCAAGCGATCGTTTACTTTCACCAATGCGCGCTTTCCAAATTCTCTTTCGGGCCGAGTCCTGGACGACGGACGATCAAAAATGAGACCCTTTTTCTCAATTTTAATTCATCAGTTACAAAATCGATCACGTCTCCCCACTAACCCACCCTCGAATGTTGCATATTGTGATTACTTATCACAAACTAACTAATCAAACTAATCTAATTAGATGGAGAGAGTTATAATCTATATTTAAATATTTTATTTCCTAATTATGTTTGATATCACATATTTACTCATAAGTTATTTTCTCCTCTACTGATATATAATATCATATTGTATACTAATTTACAACCAAATAATGATATCTCTACATTTAGCTCCAATTATCATCATATATATATGCGAACATTCTCTCGGTTGTTAATCTGAACATTTTCAAATTTATATCTCTAAAATAACTGGTTTTTCACTTATTCAAAGCTATCCCAGGGGACCGTAATGGACCGTTGGCCAGCTCCAACGGTACCGTTGATTTAACTTAGCTACAGAGATCCACCATCCGATAACTGTCAGGATCATTCCACAAAGACCAACACCTGAACCATCTGTAACTATATATATTATATGTATTGTCCATCGGATATGAACCAATGCATGGAGTACGATGACTCCTCACAGATGCTTCTCGTAAGTACGCTAGCCAAATTACACAGTTATGCCCTATAGTTAACATCTCACTTCTTAAGTACCCACTGATTTCCTCTAATGAACAATACAACATAGTCCAACTAAGTGTTGAACACCTCCTCTCGGGCCAAGAAGAAGGTGTGTGGGCGCTACGTCGTTCAAGCCCCGTAATCAGCCTTAACCGGTAGCTATTCTATCTCACTTACACCCCTTCCATCGGGGAAGGAGTGAATTTCATCTTGTGTAGCTGAGTTCACACGCTCCCAAACAGTACGAACTTCCAAAATAATAGTTTTGGATTGGTGCTACCTGGCCACTCACACCCATACAAATCAAATGACCGGCCCGTCAAATGCAAAGCACGAGTTCCACAACTCACTCAGATTCGAGGTCAATGTTACCTATAGTGTATCATCACTATGTGAAGGAAGTCTCTGTCATGAACGGGTTGTATATAACCTGAGACGTTAACGACTTCGTGGTCAGATCTTATACAAACTCTTTAGATACGGACGCCAGTCGCTCGTCTGTCGCATTAGTTCCCCGCACGAGGGAGTGAATGCATCAGGATGGTCAAACCATCTGTGATAAGTCACAACATTTTGTGGACTATTCCTTGCACAAAGGCGGGCCACGCCCGTGAGCATCATATGAGGGATAATTGTTTCCATCTCCTATACGCCCATAGTACTACAAATACCCTCCATTTTTGTTTTATCATAAGAACATATCCACTTGCTGATGTCGACCGACGGATGTAGATTATGCTTGAGGTCACATACAGATAACCAGAGATTTTTGTTATTTGAGTTGTGGTAAAAGGCCAAATAAAACAAGTAAACTGAGCAAAATACTAAAAATGTGAAGTAAAATCATATATAACCAACAGCAAGCGCTTGTACAAACTATTTACAAACTACACGTGGGACATAAGACTATAACAATGAAACGCCTTAAACAATACGTGCAAGAACTATAACAAACATTTTGACGGATAACAATATCGCATCTGTTAAATGTCAACCTAACAAGTTAGTTAAAAAAAGTAATTAGATCTATCTCTGGGAATAAACTTAAACTTCATTTCATTCATGTCTTTTGGCTCGGTGCAATCGTGGTCGATTGAACCACACACCGTGGACCCGACCGGAATAAGCCATAACAGAGTGAGTAGCAAAATCAAAAAGAGAATCGAGGAAGAATCGTAGACCTACCGCACAGGACAATTTCGAAGAAGAAGTTGAGGAAAGAAGTGTTATCGTGATCGGAGGAGAATGTCTTCGATGGAGAAAAACCCAGGAAAAAGCTGGGGAAGAAGGACGTCGGATGGACGAGAACGTCGAAGAACGACGAGGAAGAAGTCGTAGGTGAGAACGCGCGACATTTCAAAATCACAAGGATATTTATGAATTTGAAGAAAAATGAAAAACTTCACTTCATTTGACTTTTTTTTTTTTGGGGGGGGGGGGGGTTATAGATTTGCAAATATAGGGGTGTTATCATTGGGATTGGGTTGGGTCTTGAGTTTGAAATTACTTTTTAGACTCAACCTAATTATTCGGGTGGTAAATTTTTTCAACCCAAATAACCCTAGTTAAAAAATGAACCTAACCCAACCCAACCATGAAATATTTGGGTTGGATTGGTTCGGGTTAATTGGGTCATTTATTTAAAATTTTATTCTAAAAAGAAGCAAAATGTAAATATGTAAAAATCTAATTTAATTATTTCCCTATACTGAATTAAGATTAACAACTCAATTTGAAACTTCTTTTAAGAGTTGTTGAAATAAAATCGATAAATGTATAAGTAATTGTGTTATAAATAATAATAAAAAAATATATGTTTTAAAGTCAATAATAAATTCGGGTTGGTTTAGGTTGTATTAGGTGAACCCATGAACCAACCCAACTCATGAAATTTTCATTTATTTGAACCCAACCCAACCCAAATGAGTTGATAACCCAATCCAAACCGCACGGGTTGGGTTGAGATGATCGATTTTTTCGGATCATTGGGTTTTTTTAACACCCCTAGCAAATACTTTTTTTTTCTACTTATAAGAATTACTCTAATACCATAATCGGATATATATTTATATTTTTAAAAAGGTAAAAGTTTAAATAACCGCAATGAGACCAAAACAATATTAACTTTAAGGTTCAAATCTTATTTGATCCTTGAACTTTAAATATTGTTTTATTTTGGTCATCAAATTTTTTAAAAAATGCTTACTTTCGTCAATGATATTAAGATTTTGTTAATTCCTACACATAATAGTGAGATGACTTTTATTTTTTGATGATTAGGCTACAAAATAAGTTGGTCATGCTAAAAAATCTGGGGTTTCAATTTTAAATTAGGTGGTAAAGTAATTTTTTTTAGGAGACTCATAAGTTATTTTGCATCAAAGTTTTTCTATTTTGGTAGGCTGACTGTTGATATTTTACTTAATCTTCATTTTGCTCAAACCCATGTGAAAGCAATTTCATTCTTAAATAGATTTCATCTTTAAAGTGTGAACATAATCTTAAAAGCAAATACCAAAATATACACTTTTTAAATGTTCAAGAATTAAGACAAACATTTTTGAAAGCTTAGGGACCAAAATAGAACAAACATAGTGGCACCAAAATAACATTTTAAAATAAAATTCAAAACTTAAGAACAAAAAATACAACATTATAAAATATAGGGATTAAATGAAAACTACGGACCCAGATTTTAAAGACAAAAAATGTAATTTTCTCGTTTACTAACTAGTTGAAAAAAGGTAAAATAATTATATTCATTTTGGTTAGCATCCTCTAGTTTTTGTTTTGTTCATTTTAACAACGGTTTCCCCCTAAAATTTGTCTTGGACTACTTATCATTTTCACGAGCGAACTTTTTAGTTTGTATCGTAAATCTATCATCAATGAGTTGACGTACAAGATTACTGTATTGAAATAAAATTGTGTCATTGTAGCTTAAATAGATTTTCAAACAGGTTAGTCATGTATCAAAATAGATAATGTAAATTTAGGTATCGAACATTGAGACGTAAATTGAATTATTGGAGTATGACATGAAATATATTGAATAACTTTAATATTTTTTCTCAACAAGTCGTCTATATTAATTAATGAATAAATGAAATTACATATGTTTGACGAAAGGAAGACCTTTACTTTGCAACTATATGTTAAAGTACATCATTTAACCCAAATTTTCATAGGTCATTTAATCCACAAGTTAAACTTCATCCAATACGTTATATGTTTCAACCTCTACCTTTGAATGTGGTGTGTAATATTCTTATCAAAAGATAAAAATCATTTTAAACAAATAGATAATTAAATAGTTTAGGTCGTATTTCATAGTTGATCAAAATAAAAAAGTTTTTTTTTTAATAATAAATTTATACTTTAAATTACAACTATCACTACTCTGCGTTGTTCACATGTTGAACAATATACAATCACGATACATTCATTTCTTAAACTTTATTTATTTTTTTAGTTCAACAATTATATGAACTTGTGGAAATTGTATTATCAACATCTGAGATCAATGGTAATTAATGCTATTATCCATAGAAATATTTTTCAATTCAAAATTTTTTAGATGATGTAATGTAACCGTCAACGAATGAGATAAGCTAAATATGAATAACTAAATAAGATGTTATGTCTCTACAATCCCATGTAGCACACTAATGTGTTATGTTGGCTTAACTATACAAATTCAAGGATAAAAATAGTCGAGAAACCATATATGCAACTGGAATTTGAAAAGTTTTAATAAATATATTTATGTGTTATGGTGTATAGTTTTTATTAAATTGTAAATTTGACCCTTCTTTTTTTAGAAAATTAGAATTTAGTCCAATAGTTTGATAAAACCATATAAATAATCCTTATGATTTGATAAAATTCTCATAAATACTCTCTATTGTAGGGACTATTTATGAATGTTTTATCAAACTATATGACGAAATTTTAATTATAAATTTTATCTTTATCTAAATTATAGGGACTAGATCTACAATTTAACCAGTATTTTAAAAAAAAAAAATAAACAAAAAAAAAAAGACACGATAGTAAAAAAAAAAAAAGAAATAGATCATTTAACACTATTTTTTAAAAGCAAACACACACCACATCCAATTACTCTAAAAAACTACTTTCCCGATCAAAGAATCATCATTGAAAGGATGTTAAAATTGTTATAGTATGAACATATTTGTATACTCCGTAAAAATGTGATAAAAAAAACTAAATCAACAATATTATCGACAAAAAGAATATTCTCAATGAGGATCCAAATTTCAGCTAACGAAAGACATTTCTTTATTAAGAAAACTATCAAACTCTACATCAGGTGACTTATTTGTCTTTGACTACTTCGATTCAACAAACATTCAACCCTATCGACTTCCAGAAAACCAATTATTCCACCCACAAATTTTTGAACTAAAGAAAAAGGGAATCAATATTTTAAAACTCAACTAGGGTCAGTTAAATACATGAAGATGTAACTATTTTAAACTCGAGTAACTCATAAAAAGATATAAATAAATTATTTAATGTTGATTTTTTGAAATAAATATATAAATAAGAAAAGAGAGATATTTATTATTTATTTAATAATAAAAAAATCCAAAAAGGCTTTGATTGGATTAGGACTCAAATCCGACCAAAGTTTACCGCTTCAACGTTTTTGATTTTTAGACAGACCTGGCGACTCGGCCCTGCTTTTTTCCTGTTCTGTCCCTGTCTTTTCTCCGTAATTCCAACCAAATTTAGGGCTATTTCCGTCATTTGAATCCTCCATTACCCGTTTTATTTTTGTTCTCCTTAATTAACTCATTAATTAATAATTACCCCTTTTTATTTATTTTCCTATTGTTATTATTATTAACAAAATTAAAAGAAAAAAAGGAAGAAAAAAAAAAGAGACAAGATCCCTGAAGGTGTGGGAAGGAAGCAAATTAACATATTTGGAATTTTATAATTTAGAAATTTAGAAAAACATACACACAAACTCGAAAAGCTTTTATTTTTTCTGTTTCCATTTTTTATTTTTTTTATTTTTTGTTCTTCTTCTTCTTCAGCAGAGGAAGACTTAAAATCTCTTCTTCAAGAAATTTTCTTGATGTATTTGAAGAGGTTTTAAGTTTAGAAGCCTTTTCATCTTCTCCTGATTCATTATTCTTTCTTCTTCTTCCCCATTTTTTAGGGGTTTGTTTGGATTTTCGTCCTCCCCCATTGAAACCCAGCTCAACTTCGCCAAGAACTTGGTCAATTTCTTCATTTGCTCAATTGGGTTGCTCTCTCTTCAACGCATTTGAGGTGGATCCATAAGCACCCCTCAAGATTTTGATCAGATCAGAGTCTTTAATACAATGGTATTTGTTTCTCTTTGCTTCTGACTTTTTTTTTTTTTTTTTTTTTTTCATTTCGCACTTGGATTCATTTTTCTTCATGGGTTCTAATAATTTCATGGGGTTTTTTCTTCCTTCTGATTGTTGGTTGTCATAATTTTATGGGTTCCTTTTCTTTACTACTTCGGTGACTGATCTGTGCTTGAGTTGAAGAATAAACTTAACATTTCAGCATACATTTTCTTCCTATTGCATTTTTTTCATTGGGTTCAGATTTAGTCTCTCTTACATCTCTGTTTTAGTGATCATCTGGAGCTTATTTACTTCTAGTTCATGATTATACCAGAGGTTTTTAGGATTGAAATTTTCTGCCCATCAGTTTTTTTTTTATTTTTTTTTATCGAAGAGTATAATGTAGAATTGGAACTTTACTTTCTTAATTCAATGCAATAGTCGTTCGTTTAAGTTTTGTTAATCAATGGTCTTCGTTTATTCCTATCTTAGTCTCTTTAAAGTGTTCTCTTATCTCGACAAAGAGTCAACTAGAGTTCCACTTGTTTGACTACATGAGCGTCAGTGATTATTCAACTGAGAGTTCAGTTCTAATTTTTTGGTAAGACTTCATTGCTACATGAAGTCAATTTTCTCCACTTTTCGAAGAACGGACCCTCGAAACGAACTATTACTGTATTTTGATGAAATGAATGTGGTAAGAATGATTTCAGTGTGATACATTGTTCTAACTCTATGTTTTATTACTTGCAATGCTTTCCCACTTCATGGTATACATTTTTTGCACCATAAAATTTTGACTTATTGTAGTGCTGAACTACTTAGATGGAGTGGGAGACATGTACAATAGACTACATTCATTCAGTTGATTTTGTCACTGAGTAGTTCATGTGCATCTGTCACTTTTTCCAACCCTGGCTTTGTTAACAGACACATGCTTCAAACATGGACCATTTACCCATCTCATGTAGAGTATAGTCAATAATGGCATAATTGATAATGTACACTTCACTTGTGTGTGTACTTGTTAACTTTGGGATACTGGCAGGCTTCTACTACTGGTCTTGTAGTTGGATCTCTTGTTTGGTTGGAGGACTCTGAAGAAGCTTGGATAGAGGGCGAAATTGTAGAAATTCGTGGTGAAGAAATAAAGGTCCTATGCACCTCAGGGAAAAAGGTGAGATTATTATTGTTATTATTATTATTATTTTGTTTTCTAGATATATACACAAAGCTTCCTGTGTTTTCTTGGCAATTTCCTTCTCATCCCCTTAACCACCACACACTCGTAATGGTTATTGTTACTATAATCCTAGTTCGTTCCTTGAATATTTATGCTTATTTTATCTGGCCCCTAAGTTTTCACACACACACACACACGCCCACATTTTAAAATTTTAGATACAAAGCTAAGTTTTCAAGGTTTTGCCCCCTAATTTTGCATAGACAACCATTTTAGTCCTTGCCAATAATTTTCCGTAAATTGTTCGACAAAAACCTAACAAAGACATGTATTTTATTCAATAGAGTGACGAATATGCATCATTGTGGACAGTGGACATGCGTATGAAGCAACATGCAGAGGATTAGGTGTTAGATTTCAAATGGTTCAAGATTTTTTCTTTTTGAAATGACTAGGACTAAGATAGATAACTTACTTCCACATTTTTTGTTCCTTCTCTCCTTTATTTTATTTTTGGAAAGTTAATTAGGGGCTAAAACATAATATTTGAAAGTTTATGGACTAAAATAGAATTAGTATGAAGTTGAGGACAAAGATAGGATTTAAGCCCCAAATCAAATTACTTTATCATGGTTGTATCTCTTTCCATTTGCTTTTATTGAAATCTTAGTAACTGAGATGCTGAGTTTAAGAACAAATTTTTGTTACTGTTTCTTTTCTGTCTTCTCCTCTCTTCCTCATTCATAGGTTGCAGTTAAAGCAGCTAATGTCTATCCCAAAGATTCGGAAGTTCCACCCTGTGGGGTGGATGACATGACCAAGTTGGCTTACTTGCACGAACCAGGGGTGCTACACAATTTAAAATTGAGATATGATATCAATGAAATATATGTAAGTATATGAAGAAATAATTCACTCTTGAATACTGGTTTCCCACATTAGAGAATGTTGTGTTGAAGAATTTATATTGCTGTGGGTAGTAGTAGGTCAATTTGCATTCCATTATGTTAGGGAGCTACTTTTATCTTGTTTCAACGTGCAAATTTTCAGATATATGAGGTTAATATACTAAAAGATCGTGCTTCCAGACTTATACAGGGAACATATTGATTGCTGTGAACCCTTTTACAAAGTTACCCCATCTCTATGATAGCTATATGATGGCACAATATAAAGGGGCCGCATTTGGTGAGCTGAGTCCACATCCATTTGCAGTTGCAGATGCTGCCTACAGGCATTTTTCTGACAATACTTATTTAAATTTTTCGTTGAGACTAACACTCATTTGATTACTGAAAATGCCTTTCCTTTGGATGCAGACTTATGGTCAATGAGAAAAAAAGTCAATCCATATTGGTCAGTGGTGAAAGCGGGGCTGGAAAGACAGAAAGTACGAAATTGCTTATGCGTTATCTTGCATATATGGGAGGGAGAGCTGCTGCCGAAGGGAGGTCTGTGGAGCAGCAAGTTCTGGAAGTAAGGGCATTTGAATATCAGCCTTCATTATTGTGTGATGCAAATGTTGGCTATCTGATATTTGAGTTTTCAAAATATAATTCCATAATACATTTGTTATCTTCTTTTCTCATGCAGTCAAATCCTGTTTTAGAAGCATTTGGGAATGCAAAAACTGTTCGGAACAACAATTCAAGGTAGGAAGATCTCTCTTTGGAACATTTATTACCTAATTTAGCTAGTATTGCTTGAAATCACATTTTTGACTTCCATCTGTATTTTGTTTTTGATGAATCTTGTAGTCGTTTTGGTAAGTTTGTGGAGATCCAATTTGACCAAGCGGGAAGAATATCAGGAGCTGCTATCAGGACTTACTTGCTGGAAAGATCTCGTGTTTGTCAGGTGTCTGATCCAGAGAGAAACTATCATTGCTTCTACATGCTTTGTGCTGCACCACCGGAGGTAATGGGAGCCTCTGATCACTTACTTGAGCTCAGTCACAACCACTTGAACCTACAATATTTAGAAGAAGAAATTTGTAGGCTGTCAACATCGTAGATATTTGTTTTAATTGGGGGCTATTTTATCTATTTATTTAATTTGATGGAGGGAGTATTTTATTTTTAGTTCTCCTGAAATAGAAGGTTTGCAATTCTTTTTCCCATTTAACTCCCAGAACAGACTTGAAAAAACTTTTTAATTATTATCAATGAAAAGTTCGTTTCTCCTTTTAAAAAGAAAATTTAGATATGTGGCAACTAGTTTTAACTTTAAACCTATGGTCTTTTGTAAGTTGGAGTAGTAGAGTTTACACACTGCATCTTAATTTTAACCCACGATCTTAAAGGCATCTGGATTCACAATTTGTCTCTTAGACTATAAAAGACCTTAATGTCAAGAAAAGCGTGTGCACACACAGATATGTAGTTTAGAATTAAGATACAGTCTTTCTTTGAACTTAATTTGAGTTATTTCTTCATATTAAAGATCCCCCGTGAAAATTTTTATTTGAACTTAGTTTGAGTTATTTCTTCATTGTCTCTTGCCTTTTCAATCTTAAAGGAGGTGAAGAAGTATAAATTGGGGGACCCAAGAGATTTCCATTATCTAAATCAATCAAACTGCTATGCTTTGGATGGAATTGATGATGCCAAAGAATATATTGCAACAAGAAAAGCAATGGAAGTTGTTGGGATAAGTTCGGATGAGCAGGTAATTCCTCACCCTCATACTTTGTTATGAAAAAGAAGATATTCTTAAATATAACCTATGCATTTTCTCCCTCTTGTTTTGTTACTCCTGCCAACCAGGATGGAATATTTCGTGTTGTGGCTGCAATTCTTCATCTTGGAAACATTGAATTTGCAAAAGGGAAGGAGGCTGATTCTTCTGTTCCCAAAGATGAAAAATCTTGGTTCCATCTTAGAACTGCTGCGGAGCTTTTCATGTAAGTGTGCAACTTCTTTGTTAAAAACAAAATTGGGAAGAATGACGGCATCATTAAAAGGTTGACAAAATCAACTGCTATCCAGGTGTGATGAAAAGGCCTTGGAAGATTCTCTCTGCAAGCGTGTGATCGTCACTCGTGATGAAACTATCACAAAGTGGCTGGATCCAAATTCTGCAGCCCTTAGCAGAGATGCATTGGCAAAAATTGTATACTCAAGGTTATTTGACTGGTGAGACATCTCTCTGAAGAAAATATATGACGTTTGGAATTTTGGTACATTCTCCATTTTTTGATACAATCTTCATTTTATATTGTTGATTAATATGTTCAACGATCCTTTCCTCAGGCTGGTGGACAAAATTAATAATTCAATTGGCCAGGATCCTAATTCAAAGTTCTTGATTGGAGTACTGGATATCTATGGATTTGAGAGTTTCAAGACAAACAGGTGCTCATCCGGTATGCCTTTTTCTTGGATAAGAAACAAAAACGTTTAAAAGAGAGAAGATAGAGGATTTCTCATAATAATAATAAAAAAAGATGACAAACGACTTGTCGGACTAGAAATCTAATCCTCACTTTACCGGCCTATTATTGAATAACATAACACATATAAAATGTAAGTAACCTTTTTTAAGATCAATCAATGTGAGATAGTAGATCATATCTAAAAGTAACTTTTACAAATATTAAAATAAAGTAATTCTTAGGTCAATTATTTTTGAATCACCTTTTTGGAGAACCAACGTTAAGGTGATTTTTTTCCAAAAATGATTTTTAATTAATATATATTTTTTTTTGATAAAAAAACAACTTTCATTGAGAAAAAAATGAAAGAATACACGGGCATACAAAAAACCAAGCCCAGAAAAAAGGAGGGACACCCTTTACAAGCAGAGGCTCCAACTATGTTGAATCATTCCTAAAGAATAATTACAAAAAGGTCTTTGAAATTGAAATCCAAAGAGAAACATGGTAACAAACAAGGAAACAAAGCTCACAAGGGTCCCTCCCCAAAACACTCGTCTATTTCTCTCATCCCACCACACCCATAACATCCCACACACTCCGACCAGTTCCCACACACTCCGACCAGCCAAAGAAACTATCCTTTCTCCCCAAACGGTGGATTGAGGAGGGACTCCGCGATCATAACATTAATATCTCTGTGGTGAACAATCATCATCCCAAACATTTGGAAGAAAGAATCCCAAACAACACTAACTAAGTCGCAACTCTAAAGAATGTGGTCTAGGCCTTCTTCCACCTTTTGACAAAGGATACAGTAGAAGGGCCCAAACAGCAGAGGCATATTAATATGATGGGAAGAGTTTTTAATGGTGAGGGTTTGAGAAGGATGGAGGTTCTCATTTGGTAATGTTTATTTTTATTTTTATTTTTATTTTATATATATATATATATATATATCCATGAGTGTCGGGACACCTTACGCGCACCTCGACTAATCTCACGGGACAACTCGCCTAACTCTACAACATTTGGGTGTCAAGAAAACTTGTAAGATATTAAATCCTAGGTAGGTGGCTATATGGATTGAACCCATGATTTCTTAGCCCTTTATCAAGGGGATGTTCCCTTATTTACCACTAGGTCAATCCGTGATAATTCATTTGGTAATATGATAGGTCGTCTCGAAGCCCATGAAGGCTAAAGGTTTAGGCATTAGTTGCTAGTTGAGCTAAACATTGACTTGGTAATGGATCTTCTATTTCTTTCTAGAGGGATTCTTGGCTTAGTTGTGGTATTCTTTCCACTGTTTTCACTCGACTTCATCCTGCTCTCCATCTTGATGTTACCATAGCTAATATGTGGAATGCAAGTTTGGATATTTGGCTTATTTGGTGGGTAGAATTGACTGCTTTTGAAGGATCTTAATACTGTTTTTTTGGATCATTATCCGAAGAAAACTAAAATTTTCCAATGGGAGCTAGACTTGGAGCCATCAATAATGGTGAATGGAGATTGCCTTTTATGCACCTTTCTCCTTCTTGGTGCTATATTTGTCAACAACATGCGGAGTCTTTGACTCATCTTTTTATGCTTTGTTCATTTGCATTTCGTTTCTGGCATCTCATTTCGGAGGCTTTTGTGGCTTTGTTTGTTGTATGGCAAGTATATTCTTTCATTTCTCCCTATGAAAGTTCGATTTCTTATAAAATAAGGCCTTCAAGGTTATTAAAGAGGCGTAATAAAAATACTAAAATAGTTCTAAACCTCTAGTCAACGGAGAAGGGAAGTCTGAAAATTTTACCATCAAGGCCATGAGAACAAACACATCTTGGTTTTCATTTAGAGTGATATAAGAATCTTTATCTGTCTATTTGAACTGCAGATACTTTTTCATGGGCATGAATATTATATATATGAGATTTAGATGTTTGGATATGCCAGATAATGAATGTCTGAGAGTTAGATGTCCGTGTTTGTTTTACTAATTTTGTAAATAGAAATAAAATTAATTTACATATAAAATATTAAAATAGTATTAATAATTGTTTACTACTTTTAATTAGTTTAAAATTTTATATTTAATATAATATGGGTATGTCTTGCAACTTTTGTTGATAAAAATTATAAAAATTAACTGTAAGAGAATGGACAGAGACTTCTCATTGAAAAAATTGAAAAGAGACTATTGTTCAAGGATACAAACTCCAAAAGGCAAGAAATCAACGAGTACGCAAAGGAAGGCAAACTAGCAATCAATATAAAACTAATACACAATTCAGAAAACTGAAGAAAAAAAAAACTCATCAATTAATCTGAGTTTAAATGCAGTATCATTTAATGTTTAATAATATAGTTTAATTAAATAAATAATGAATCAATCAATTCAATTAAAAAATTAATATATTTTTTACATTAATCATTAATTAAAAGTAATATTAATAATTAAAAAAACAATTTAATTACTAAATATAAATAAAAAGTGTAACAAAAATTGTTTTAAATGCCAAATTGTTGAAAATATTTTCAGATATAGCAAAATATCACAGTTGATCAATAGTAAACATTGATAGACACCTATCAGTGTCTGTCATGTAGTGATGAATGATAGTAATTTATCAGTGTCTTATCACTGGTAGACAGTGACATTTTGCTATAATGTAAATATTTTGATTCATTTTTCTATATTTGAAAACAACCCAAAGTATAAATTAATTAGAATAATAAAAATAAATATTAATAATAAAATTTTATGTTAAATAGTTAAGATATTATAAAATATTAGTTATTAGTTGTAAATGTATTAGTTAAATTTCATAAGTCTAAATAATATATTTATATCTACTAATTAATTAAAAATAATTAGTAATGTAATAACTAGTCAATACTAACTTATGAATTAATTAGGTTTTATTACAATTCATTTCCCAGGTATAGGAATTTCACCTATACGGAGAATATTAATAAAACCAGGTTGGAATGGGTTTTAAGTTGCTTGAATAATATATTCTAGTTTTAAAAAGTTAAATCGTGTAAAACAAACCAGGATGTTAAACGTCTGAAAATCTATGAAACAAACATGTTCAAGTAGAAATCCTATTGCTTAAAATGCCTCTAGTATGTGATGCCAAACAGAGTTGTTGGTCTGATTATCTTCCCCGAAGCATTGCCCATTAGTTTCTAATCTGATTCTTAACGTTCTTTAAATATTACAGCTTTGAGCAATTTTGTATCAACTTGACTAATGAAAAGCTTCAGCAGCATTTCAATCAGGTAAAAATGAAGTATTTCATGCTTTTCAGGTTAAATTGTTGCCTTCTTCTTCTTCTTTTTGTTATTAATTATTATTATTATTTTAAAATTTGCTGCATATACTCATAAGCCTTATATCTTTAACGAACAGCATGTTTTCAAGATGGAGCAAGAAGAGTATACAAGAGAGGAAATTGATTGGAGCTATATTGATTTTGTTGATAATCAAGACGTCCTCGATCTCATTGAAAAGGTTTGTTGTGTGTGGTTCAGTAGAATGTTTTCTCCAGCTTTTCCTAAATTTTGTATCATTTGGCTTGTTTAATACTCATTTGTATCTTGCACCCATCCATCTGGAGTAAGCCTTTAGATGGTTACCAAGTGACTGCTTGGATGGGATGTTTTAAATGAAAAGAGCCGAGAGAATATGTAGAAGTGTATTGATCAAAACTGGAGTATTATATAAAAGAGGTAAAGAAGGATATAGTAAGTCTCTCAAAGCTGACATTAGTTTGCATTAAGTTGCTTTGTGGAGTTTTGGGTGGGACCTGATATCCTATGGCTATTAAGAAAGGATCTTCACAATGCACAAAAGTCCTTTCAAGATCCTAGAGGTTTAAGTTGGGGTTTTATAGGATAGCTGTAATAAAATACCGAATTTATTGAAAAAAAGCTATCAATATGAGGAATGATGTTTTGAGTTAGGTGGGGCACCTTGTATCCCAAGGAAAACTTGAACTTTTTATGCAGCTACTTTGGTTTTCCGCTGTAATATTTACATTGTTGGCAATATAGATGCTGGTAATTGAAGCATTGCATATAAATGTATAGAATTTTCCCTTTGGTTGTCAGGACTCTTGTTATTTTTCTTCTTGCATTCATCTTAATTCTCAACGAAAGTACCATTTCTTGCTTCTTATTTAAAAAAAGTTGTCTCTTGATAATTGGCATTGAAGAACAATCCCATCTACCAAGATTTCCCCAAGTTAGAAACTGTTTATTGGCATCACCATCACATTCATGGACCAGTGCAACAATATAGGAAAAACATTTGTGTAGTTTCTGCATGATTAATAAGGTTAACCTGGTAACTTGGATAGTAGAGATTAGTTGTCCTTGTACATTGTCTATTGATGTCTATTAAACTTTTATTTTCTCTTTTTTCTTGCCATCTTCTTCACTTATACACACAAATTTTCAGTCTCCAGGTAGGTTATTTTATGCAAGAAATGGATGTGATTAAAAGTGATTTCTGATGTCATTAGGTCTTTTCAAGTAACGTATGCTGTCTTTTTATTGTCCTTCTCTGAAAAATAGTTTGGTACCTTTATTCTATTATTTTTTGAATGCCGTCACATTCATTCTTGCTAAATGAAGTTTGGTTTTCTCAATAATAACTTAGTAAATTGTTTATGAAGTAATCTCTCCTACCACCCCATAACACTTGCAGAGTTATCTTTATAACCCTTTCTTCTTAATCATTTGCAATTTCAGAAACCTGGTGGTATTATTGCCCTTCTGGATGAAGCATGGTAAGCGTAGTGATATTTCTGTAATCATTTTCCTTGTTTTTTTGTCTATGTCTATGTTGTGCGGTACACGAAGTGAGAATTTATCATTGTGATCTACTGTGTTTTTGTAAAAGATAGCTTGTGCTTGTCATTTGCAGTATGTTCCCCAGATCAACTCATGAAACATTTGCTCAAAAGTTGTATCAAACATTCAAAAATCATAGACGCTTCAGTAAACCAAAATTAGCCCGGAGTGACTTCACAATTGCTCATTATGCTGGGGATGTGAGTATTTCATCTCTTTCTCTCCCAAAATTCACTTACAATATCCTATAATCTGGTCCTTATCCATGGAAAGAAGAAATGTGATAATCTTGGAAGTTGATACACTTGCATTTAATCTGTCGAATAATTTTTCAGGTCACCTATCAGACCGATTTATTTCTGGACAAAAATAAAGATTATGTTGTTGCTGAACACCAAGCACTCTTGAGTGCTTCCAAATGCTCCTTCGTGTCATGTTTGTTTCCTCCATTAGCTGAAGAATCGTCCAAATCTTCAAAGTTCTCATCAATAGGTTCTCGTTTCAAGGTCTGATACAGCTCTCTATTAGGAATTGGGATCCTTGATATTGGTTTAGTCTTTTTGTTTAAGGAGCTCATTTTTCCTTCTTGCAGCTACAATTGGTATCACTGCTGGAAACTCTAAGTGCTACTGAGCCCCATTACATTCGATGTGTAAAGCCCAATAATCTTCTAAAGCCTGCTATCTTTGAGAATAAGAATATATTACAACAACTACGATGCGGGGTAAGAATATGATCCTTACGTTATGATTTCTTTAGAATAAATAAATGTTAGGGTATTATATTGAAAGATCTGAAACCCGTTGGTAGGTGGGGATATCTCATCTCTCCATATTTTTGAAATCTTTCTTTTGTTATAGAAAGTTATGCTTCCATTTTAAAGGAAAAAAACAAACCCCCCGGGGGCAAAACTGCTGGTAGAGCATATGGTTCAAAAATACCAGTTTCAAGTGTACCCCTGAAGTAAACTTTTAAGTCTTGAAGTTATCTTTGGTTGTGATGACCACTGCTGGACACACTCACTGTAATAGGAGAGAAATTGGCACTTCTTTTTTTTAGCACGCATGGATCTGCTAACTTGAAGCTACTACATTGGAAGTCTTAGTCACATCTTCTGTCAAATAAAAATATTTTTATCAAAATGTTATTGATCACCTTCTTTACATCAGGGAGTCATGGAGGCAATTAGGATAAGTTGTGCTGGTTTTCCAACAAGGAAAACTTTTGACGAATTTGTTGACCGATTTGGACTCCTAGCGCCAGAAGTTTTGGATGGGAGGTATAATTGTTTCTTAGCTTTCTTCAGACTGCAGAGTATGTCCAATGGTCGGTGGTTCTGACTCTCTACAACTTTTATTTTGTTAGTTCTGATGAAGTGGCTGCTTGCAAGAGGCTTCTAGAGAAAGTTGGACTTAAGGGATACCAGGTAATTGTTTGATGAGAGATCAATATTAGGTCTTGATGTGTCCTTGTATTGAAACTGACAGACTGTGTTTGTCTATGAAAGAGATACATTATTGTGCTCAAACTTTTGCTTTCAATGGTATTTCCATATTTATTGTTCTTTTGATATTGACTCAATTCTTTAGTTTTAACCATGGAATTATTTACATTTTCTTTATTGGAATTTCCCCTAGCAGGTATAAACTTTGGTTTCCTTCGTTTTTTAAACTGTCCAGCAGATTGATTTTTATATAAGTTTGATGTGTGTTTAACTACTTATACACAAGGTATGAACTCTAGTGTGTTATGTTACAAATGTATCATATTCTGGCAGATTGGTAAGACAAAGGTGTTTCTTAGAGCCGGTCAGATGGCTGAACTTGATGCGCTTAGAACTGAGATCTTAGGGCGATCAGCAAGTATTATTCAGCGGAAGGTTCGTTCTTATCTGGCACGTAGAAGTTTTGTATTGCTTCGGAGATCAGCTATACAACTGCAGTCTGCTTGTAGAGGTAATAAGTTGTCATCAACAAACTTTTGTACTGGTGGACCTATTTTCATAAGAAGTCCTTTGTAATTAGCTAAGAATTACTGAGTTTTGATCCATGTTGGTTTTAGGACAACTTGCTCGAGAAGTATTTGAGGGCCTGAGGAGAGAAGCGTCTTCTTTAATGATTCAAAGGAATTTGCGCATGCATCTCTGCAGGAAAGCTTACAAAGAAAAGTACTCTTCAGCTGTTTCTATTCAAACTGGAATGCGTGGAATGGCTGCTCGCAATGAGCTACGCTTCAGAAGGCGGTCTAAAGCAGCAATTATTATCCAGGTTACATTTATAGTTCATGTTTTGCAGAAAATCCTATTATATTAACTTCCGTAGGAGAAAAGTAAGACATTAGTTCTGAATTTGTTGGATTGCACTCATAGCTTTGAATATCGAGACAAAACCTGTCATTTTCTATACCCTTTTTGAGTTCCTTTAAGTAGATCATGATGGAGCAGAATTCTATACTCATCTCTCCTTTTGTGGTTGAGAAGATTTCTTTTCCTGTCCTGTAGAGCTACTGTCGCAGATTTTTGGCCCAGCTGCACTATAAGAAGTTGAAGAAAGCAGCAATCACCACTCAATCTGCATGGAGAGGAAAAGTTGCTCGTAAGGAACTACGGAAGCTGAAGATGGTGAGACCCCCTTGTTTTTTCTTTCTAGTCTCATTGTTTCTGCTGACCAATATTCCATATCATTTCCAAAAGGAAAAGGCACTGCTGAGCATTTAGTGATGATCTTGTCTTATAATTGTTTTGGGTTAAGCAAGAATGTTTTATCTCCAATTCGACTCCTTGTCTTTTTACTTCTAGCTAATTGAATCTTTGCGATCTCATTGGCTTTTCTTTCCAAGTTAAAGATAATGGTGAACCAATTGGCCATGAAAAGAGCTCTATGTGCTGAGAGCCTCATTGGTTCTTTTGTGGGAGAGGATCCTCTATCATCCGTTTCTCTGTACTTTCTAAAGAAATAATTGGACTACCTTTTCTATCTAAAAAGACAACATGATTCATTGTTTTGCGAGTACAGAACTATGCCAATGCAACTAGCTTTTGTGTTATTGGAGAGTTTGGTTTCATTAACGCTCACTGTCACGAATTTGTAACTTCCTAATTAGTTACTGCAATTAAGAATTCATTTATAGTTCAAAAACTGTTTTCTCAATATGAACTATTTTTTTCCCCCTGAAGTTTTCAATTATATGAAGTTTGAGTTTTGTTGCATTCAATTTCCCTTTAATGTAGGCTGCAAGGGAAACTGGAGCTCTTCAAGCTGCAAAGAATAAATTGGAAAAGCAAGTCGAGGAATTAACATGGAGACTGCAGTTGGAGAAGCGCATGAGGGTAAGCTTGATTAAACAGCCATAGGATACATGTTTTATTTACATCGAGCAGGTATTCTTGTTGCTCACAATTTTAATTTTAGAAGATTCCTTTTCGCTTTGCTTCGAGTGGACCATCTGCATAAGTTGAGATCAAGAAGCTCAACAAGTATGAAAATACTTAAAGCCTACCAAAAAAGCATCTAAGTCGAGCATTAATGCCAGTTATCAAATGGACTTTATATTGTAGGATAGTGTAGCCCAAAATAGTTATCACCTTGCCTATGAATTCGGGTGTTTTTTTTTCCTCTCTAAATGATACTGCCTATTATTTTGGCTGCATTCTTCTTAGCAAGTCTTTTTTTTTTTTTTTTTTTTTTTTTTTTTTTTTTTTTAAAATTAAAAAAAAACACAAATTTTTAAATCAAGGTAATCATATCTTCCTACCTCTAACAGGAAGTATGAAGCTTTAAATGCGGTGTTTATGTGCATTTGGATAAGAAATTCAAATGTTTGGGCACTATCAAGCATAATATATAGTTTAATTAGTTGTTCTGTAATTTTGTTGGCGTATGTTGGTTTACTTGAATTAGTCAGCTTAGATCTTTAATAAAGTGTTGTTTCCTTGTATTTGAATATACTTTGATCACTAATAGAGATTTAGTTGAAGTGTTCTTGGAGATTTATCTCCTTTGATGCTAGGCTGCATCATTTTTTTACCCTATAAGTCTTTTATATGATCGTCCACTTGTCTAATGAGCCAAATATTTCCAGGCTGACTTGGAAGAAGCTAAAACACAAGAAAATGAGAAGTTGCAATCTGCTTTGCAAGATATGCAGTTTCAATTGAAAGAAACAAAAGCGATGTTTGAGAGGGAACGTGAAGCTGCAAAGAAGGCTGCAGATATTATTCCAATTGTGAAGGAGGTTCCAGTTCTTGACAATGCAACGATTGAGAAAATTTCCAGTGAAAATGAAAAGCTCAAGGTAAGATGCTTTAATATGTCCAATTCATGTTATACATGCAGACTTCTATGGATTGTGCAAGATTTCTCAACATTTATTTCAATTATGAATGAGCTCGTTTAGCTGCTGATTGTTGCTTCCTCATGGTGATTTGTAGGCGTTGGTAAATTCACTGGAAAAGAAAATTGATGAAACAGAGAAAAAGTATGAAGAGGCGAACAGAGTTAGTGAAGAAAGGTTGAAGCAAGCATCAGAGGCAGAAACAAAAATTATTCAATTAAAGACTGCTATGCAGAGGTTGTTGCCATTTGGCGTTAGCTTCTTTAACTACATTCTTTATATCTTTTTTTTTGGATAAGAAACCAAGAAAATATTATAGCTAGATTGTTTGTCAATGCATAAACTTAAAGGTCAAGCAACCATGTGCCATTCTTTGTCTCTTCATTTAATTTCAGCTAATTTATATCAACATAACAGGCTTGAAGAAAAGTTCTCAAATATTGAATCTGAAAATCAGATTCTTCGGCAGCAGACCTTCCTGAAAACACCAGTAAAAAAAATGGCTGACCATCTTCCTATTGCAGCAGCAGAGGTAAGTCTTATTTAAATTTATATTGTGCTCATATCTTCCTCCACCTATCTTGTTATTTACATACGTCTTTATTTTCTCTTTGTGCTTGTGGAAAGCCATTTTTTAGTAAGAAACAGAAAGTCTTGGGGAACTTTTAAGAAATATTCTTTGGTAGAAATTTCAGCTTGTTAAATTGGGCCTTTTCCGGTTTGGTGCTGTTTGTTAGGCCTCTTGCTAGTGGTTGAGTTTCTTGTCCATATTCGCAATCTTCCTCCACCTTTCTGCACCCTTCTTCCCTGTTCTTGAACAGTAATATCGTATTTCATTTTTTGCAGAAACTGGAGAACGGTAACCATTCAGTTGAAGATAACAGAATCGATGTAATCACCTTTCTGCTCCTTATTCTCCTCTCTCTATGTTATTACTGGATGATGTTATTTTTGCTATGTGACCTTCATAAATATGTCTAATTATAGGAGCAGTTTGTAACACCCGTGAAAGCACTGAAGAGAATTAGCTCAGAATCTGAAATTAAGTTGAGTAGATCGCATTTTGAACATCAACAAGTATGTGCTTCTAAATCACTGATTGCCACACTTTTCCCCTACCGCTCTATTGTAATATATTCTAAAACTATTAATTCTTTCAATTTTTATTCCTGACACAGGAGAATGTTGATGCTCTCGTCAGTTGTGTCATGAATAACATCGGGTACAGTAATGGGAAGCCTGTAGCTGCATTTACCATTTATAAATGCCTTCTTCACTGGAAATCTTTTGAAGCTGAAAAAACAAGTGTATTTGATCGCCTAATTCAGATGATTGGATCTGCAATAGAGGTATCTGGATTAGCTTCTTCCCTGTTTGTTCTAAATATGCTGTTTACTATCCTGTAAAAACTAGGGCTCGATTTCTTGATTTTATTTTAGACTTGGAAACTAATTCAACATGGATGAGGAATTTGAATCCAGTGAAAGAAAGTTAACTTAGGGTCTTTTTGGTAGAGAATCTGAAAACAAAAATTTAAAAACAAGGATGAAATGAAAACAGAGTTGTATTTCATGTTTTCAGAAATGTGTTTGGTAGCAGAATTCAGACATTAGATTCTAATTTAAACCACTATGGTTTACAAAAATTTAAACAAGGATGAAATGAAAACAGAGTTGTATTATTATTAATTTATTTTTGAACATGTTTTATGTTAAGAAAAGTGTAATTATTGTTTTGTAATATTATATAATTTATAGGAAAAATTGAAAATTTGGTCCCTATGGTTTACATTAAGTTAAAATTTAGGTCTTATGGTTCATAATTAGAATTTACCCCCAATGGTTTGATAAAAGCTTTATAATTAATAGTCTCTATGGTAGGAACTATTTAAGGGGGTTTAACAAAATATAGGGACTATATATGAAGTTATATAAAACCACAAGAACTTAATTCTCAATTTTAAAATCATATGGACTAACTTTTAACTTTATCTAAACCATAAAAACCAAACTTGGAATTTAACTTAATTTAATTTATAATATATTACATAATACACATTTCAATTTAAAAAAAAAAATTGAATTGAGTTTATAACATGACATAATGTATTTCTAAATGTTTTTATCTTTATTTAATATGATTATGCATTTTCAATTTTAAAACTTAAATTTTGGATACAAAGTACATAAAATTGTTGTTTTCAGAATTTGTATTGTTTGGATCACAGAATCTGAAAACAGTTTTCAGAAATAGGATTCGGGTTATCTGCCAAACATATATTTGCTGAATTCAGTGAATTTGAAAACATAGAACAAAATCCGGATTGCGAACCAACCAGGCCCTTGAAAATCCTAGATGAGAACTATTTGTAAGAAAATTTTCCATGAGATTTTTTGAACAATATAAGGTTAGTTTCATTCATCAACGAAATGTTTCTATTATTAAAAAAAAAAAAAAAAACAATATAAGGTTAGTTTAAGTTCGTTCCTTTGGCTCTCTTCCCTTTTTCAGGCTCGCATTGACATTGATGTTTAACATTTTAAAAAGTACTCACTATCTTAATGTTAAACCTTTGACAATTACAAAGCCTCTCTCTTGTGCTTAAGCCCTTTTAGACCTACAAATTCCTTACCAATGCATAAAATCCACTTTGCAATAGCACTTGTGAATTTTCTCCGATCAGTGTTTTTCAAATGGCACAAGGTCTATAACTTCCTTATCAGCGTCCATTTCTAGTCTTATGTCTTTCCTTGTTCTGTAGACATTTCTACGTAATAAATATGTACTCGATAGGAGTCCTTGGAGGAGGTTTGGGCTTGGCTAGGGTTAGTGCTTCCCTTTCAGGCTGTCTCTAAGAATTTTCATGAATACCTTCTTATCTCTCATTGTTTTAGACTGGATCCCTTTTTTGTATTTGTTGCTTAAAAGCTTTTTGTTTGCTCTTTTCGACTTCTTTTGTTTTGGGCTTTTCATTATTCATTTTTTGTATCGTTATTGCATATTCTCTCATTTCTTCTCAAAAGATGTTAGCTTCTTTGTGCCACCATGTGCTTAGAAGTCAAGGCATCTTTATTTCCTCCAAGAGTTTGTAGGTTCAAATCCTCCCACGATGTAATATTCTCAAAAAGCTATCTCCGTGAAAGAAAATGAGAACTTACCTTTTTGCCTCATTTGCTCACATCATCACTTTTATTTTATCTCTCTTCCTTAATCAGTAACAATTGGCAAAAAGTTTGATTTAAAAAATAATAAAGTTAGATAGTTTATTGGAAGAAAATTCGATTGAGTCTGTGACCCATTTATTTACGTTGTTTATGATTTCTTAGCTTGGGAATATTAAATAACTCATTCTGCTTTCTGCCGAGTTCCAGAATCAAGACAACAATGATCATCTGGCCTATTGGTTGTCAAACACATCCGCACTACTATTTTTGCTTCAACGAAGCTTGAAAGCTCCTGGTGCTCCTCGGAAACCTCCACCTTCAACATCCTTATTTGGAAGGATGACTATGGTATTTCAGATTCACTGTTACTGTTCTTTCTGAGCCTTCATTTAGGAGATAAATGCTTCCATTTTCTGTTATTTAATACTTCAGGGTTTGTGGTTGTTTAGGGTTTTCGTTCGTCTCCTTCTTCCAACAATCTTGGATCTTCACTTAAGGTCGTACGTCAAGTGGATGCTAAATATCCAGCTTTGCTATTCAAGCAGCAGCTGACAGCATATGTCGAAAAAATATTTGGAATTATCCGGGATAACTTGAAGAAGGAGTTGACATCATTGCTTTCCTTGTGTATCCAAGTAAGTTGGATCCTCCTAGCAGCCTTTTGTTCTTTTTCTCTCATGGGAATTCTCAACCATAAAGTTATGGAGTGTGTTGTAGGTGAAGCTTTTTTTTTCCTTTTCTTTTTGTTTACACTGACTCGTTTATGTAATCAACTGGGGTCCTTGTTAGGCACCAAGAACATCGAAAGGAGTATTGCGATCCGGAAGATCATTTGGGAAAGATACTCAAACAAATTACTGGCAGAGCATCATAGAAAGCCTAAACTTGCTTCTCTGTACATTGAAAGAAAATTTTGTATGGCTACTTTTTGGAATCTTTCAACTTCATCATGTTGAATATTGTGGACATGTTTCTCAAGGATTTCATTATCATTGTGGTTTCAGGTTCCGCAAATTCTTATCCAGAATATCTTTGTTCAAAACTTTTCGTATATTAATGTTCAACTCTTCAATAGGTAAGCCACTGGTCCTGTATCCTTAATAGTTCATGCTAAGAAGGAAACTCTGTAGTATATCCTCTAGATTTATTTCATACATCAATGAAATGCTTTCTTGTCCAAAAAAACTGTGTTGAAAAGAGTGTTATTTACTTTTCAGCCTCCTCCTCCGTCGAGAATGTTGTACATTCAGCAATGGGGAATATGTAAAATCTGGGTTAGCTGAGTTGGAGCTCTGGTGCTGCCAGGCAAAAGAGGAGGTACTTAATTTCCATTCTTGATTAAGAAGTTAAATTTTGAGATTAGTTTTTCAATCAGGCTGTCCTGGTGTTGCTTGAGCTATTTTTGTTTTACTTTCTTAAATTTAACTCTTTTACAGTATGCTGGTGTTTCTTGGGATGAGCTTAAACACATAAGACAAGCTGTTGGCTTCTTGGTATGATATCTACTTGACTCTAAGTAACATAAAATTGTACAGTATCAAATTAAGTACTTGCTTCTTTTTCTGGTATATGCGACTGATCCCCAAGTCAAACCCACAAATCCATATTGATATATGTAGTAATAGTATATTGTTTCCTTACTTGTTAATGCTCTTGATTACAGGTTATACATCAGAAATACAGAATTTCCTATGATGAAATCACCAATGATCTTTGCCCTGTAACTCTCTCTCTCTCCCCTCTTTTCAATTATTTATCTAGAAAATCACCAATAATCACCAATGATGCTTTCAATTTTCAGTTCTTTAATGCTCTTTATAGAAATCTAATACAAAGTCTATGTTTATTTGGTTTAGATCCTGAGTGTCCAGCAACTTTATAGAATATGTACACTCTACTGGGACGACAACTATAACACTCGAAGCGTGTCGCCCGATGTGAGTGGTTTGTTTATGTCCATTCATCCTTGAACAATTTTCTACGAAGTAAATGTTGCTCATCATAACTCTTAATATGTGAGAATAGGTAATATCTAGTATGAGAGTGCTCATGACCGAGGACTCCAACAATGCAGTCAGCAGTTCCTTCCTATTGGATGACAATTCCAGGTGAGTCTGAAAAATCAACTTTTCCCCTTGGTTATAGGTTTTATATTAAAGTAATCTCACACATGATCTGTGGTTGAGCTCTATCAAACCGTAAGTACTATAAGGTTATTTTGGGAGAGAAAATGTTCCCAGTTTAAATAGGAGCAAATTCTCAATATGCAATAGAAAGGAGATGGGTTGATGATTGTTTGAGGCAAGGCTTAGATTGTTCTTTGTTTGAGAGAGAGATTAATAGAAAGATTAATGTGAGTCACATCTTTTATAGCTGGGTAGAGATCATCAGTTTGTAAGGCTATAACATATCAAAGCAACTTATAAAGGTCCACAAGTCATTATGTAAGCCTTGTTTGATAACTATTTGGTTTTTAGCTTTCGAAAATTAAGTTTATAAACACTACATTTACCTACGGGCTCCTTTGTTTTGATATTTATTGTTTAGAGTGTTTTCAAAATCAAAGCTAAGTTTTGAAAATCAAACAAAGTAGGCCCCGTTTGGTAAAATTTTGTTTTTCGTTTTTTGTTTTGAAAAGTAAGTCTATTTTCTCCAAAATTCCTTTCAATAATTTGCATCTTTCTCAAGTGCAAGAGTTAACTTTTAGTCAAATTCCAAATATAAAAACAAGTTTTGAAAAACTACTTTTTTAGTTTTCAAAATCTCACTTGGTTTTTGAAAATAATGGTAAAAATTAGATATCAAAGTAAGAAATTTATGGCTGGAATGAGTGCATATAGACTTAATTTTCAAAAACTAAAAAATAATAACCAAATGGTAATAAACGGAGCTGTAGTTTTTTTTAAAACTTGTTTTCATTTTTAGAATTGGGTTAAGAATTCAAATGTTTGTTTAGGAAAGATGGAAATTCATTATAAAAAATTGTGAGAAAACAAGCCCAATTTTAAAAAATCAAAACCCAAATTGTTGTTAAACAAGTCCTATTAGCTTTTAACATTACTTTAAGAACTTCTAATCTTACTTTTTCATAAGAAAGATAAATCACGTTAGAAAGTCTAGAATTTAATCACTTGAGCTCAACTCTCTCCGACGAGTCGTCTATCATGAACCTAGACAATACTAAATTGTCTAAATTTTCACTTGGTTGAATTTGAATGCATAATTTTGGTTTTGGGACTCTTGGTACTTGAACACGAATCACTTCCCTTGTGATAGTTTTTCAACCATTGAATTGCAAAAAGTGCCATGTTTTGCACTTGCTTACTAACATCAACCACTTTCAGCATCCCCTTCTCGGTTGAAGACCTATCGAACTCGCTGCAAGAGAAAGATTTCTCGGGTGTGAAGCCCGCCGATGAACTACTCGGGAACCCAGCCTTCCAATTTTTACACGAGTGAGGCTGAGAACGGGTCGAGTAGGTTGATACTTTTCAGTTCATTTCTGATCTGTTGGGTGGCTCCAGCAGCTCAAAAATGTTGTTTTTGTATCCTCCCACAAAGAAAGGTCCCTCTCCTTGAAATTTTATTTATTCATTCAATCTGGGTTTGATAGTGTACATTCTTCATCACTGGGACTGAGGAGTTGGGGGATAATTATAATTTTGGGTATAGTGTGTATTATTTTTATTGTTCTTTTGCCACCATTGGCTGCAATTTTATAGCAAGGTTAGAAGGTATGCATTATATTATATTGTATTTTTTTTTTCTTTTTGGTGGTTGAGACACTGTGCTCTCCACTCACACTTCATTGTATAAAGGAGAATATCAAGTTTGTATAAATTTGGTAAAAAATAATAGGAACATTTTTTTGGTGATGAAGCCACTTTTCTATTTAAATGCTCTTTTGGTTTTAATTGATAATGTATATATATTTTTAATTATTAATGAAACTCGAGAAAATGAAATCAGCACTTTTTCTTGATGTACCTTTTTTTTTTTAAAAAAAAAAAAAAAAATTAAATAATAATAATATAACATTCCTTTCAATTTAGGATATGTAAAGACTGTTCCAGAGCTAAATTGTTTCATTTTTCTTCTCTTTATGAGATGACAACTAAGTGTAAAATATAAGCGGTAGGTTTTAATTACACTCTTTTAACTTTATTGGACGTAACTTCTTTGATGCCAAAATGAACATATAGCAATTGTCCATTTTGAAATATTAGGGGTCAAAATGATATCAACTCCATCTATTTTGCCCCATTTTAACCATAATCTATAAATTGTTTTTTCAAAGAATTCGAAGTTGAAGTTATAGCATGAAAAGTTAAAAGAAAACTCTAAAAATTCTAAGTATTTTAGTAACAACTAAAATGACAACCTTACAAGCCATACACTAGAAAAAGTTCAAAGGAGAGTGAGATACATAGAGGAAACTTCGGAAAAGAATATATTTACGAGAGAAAAATCATGGAAAACTATATTCATTAAAAGCATTGGTAAGGATTGTTAAAAGAAAATTCAATGAAAATGATATACCTTATTCAAGGAAAAGAGTGTTGATTGAAGTTCCATATTGGCTAGAAAATGAGAAGATCACAAGTATATAAGTGAGAAAGACTTATGCTCAAAGCAGACGATGTTATATCCTTAAAGAATATGTGAGGGTCATTGTTCCTAACAAAAATGACTATCATGAAGTAAAGTTATGTTACTCACCATGCATGTTTAAACTATTAGTCAAGATTATGGTAATGAGGTAAGTGACAAATAGATGGGACAAGGTATAGCATATGAGCAATTCATTGACTTTGATATTTAAGTTAGAAAAAATGAGTTACTAAAATGCACAGCTAAAATGATTTTAAAAGTCTTCATTTATGGAATAAGGTATAAAATCGCTATCTCAAACCTTACGTCTTAATGGATGTCGTCATCACGGGGGGCAATGTGTCGAAATGATCGAGTTGAAATGATTATCACGAGTCAAAGATATATTACTATCTTGTTTAGACTTTTAATCATGATAATTGTAGTGAGGTGGTCTTGTCTTGTCATATGTGAGACAAGGTAACTATCTAAGAGACAAGGTTTGAACTTGGCATGCCTTTGAAGTTTTTTCTTCTCCCGACAAAGTTGACGTGACTCAAACATTGGATAATGAGACTCTTCATATCTCCACCAATGGTTAAGATAATGTCCACTTTAAGCTGAAATTTATATGTTTTTACCTTTGGACCATACTTCTTACTTGTATATCTAAGACATCTTTTATTTCTAATCGATACGAGACTCACCCATTAAAAAATTTAAAACAAAAGAAAAAAGAAGAAGAAGAAGAAGAAAAGAGAACAAATGAAAATTTTAGCTCGTTGCCTCCAAAATATTGCTCTAGTGAACATATATGATATCTTATGTAAATTTTTTTTATACTACCAGTACTCTTTCTGTCCAATATTTGACACGTCATTAGATGATATTATATTTTTATTTATGGGCTTTGCACAATTTATAGATACTTCTTTTATGATAAACAATAAATGGACGTGATATAAAAAACTTTTCATACCATCGTAGTATTAAAAGTTTCTTTTCTATCCTAACGAGACTTACTCTTATAAATACGACGACAAGAAGCTAAGCTAGACTTGTTGAATGGAGTAAGAAAAGGACTCTTTTTTGGCTTTCCTTAAAAACTGAAACAACACATGCTTTGGGACCATTTTGGACCACCCAAAATTCTATTTGCCTCTTTTTTTGTGGTATTTTCCAATTTCAACTTTATAAAATTTGGTCCATCTTTTTTCTCAAATATGGCCCAAAAACTCCACATCATCCACATGAATTTTACACCCTTCATATGGTATTTTCATGCATTCCCATTTGAAACATTGGTCCCTTTTCCCAAACTTCTAATTCTTCATTTTTTTTCTCTCATTATTCCTTTGATAAATTGTAACATCAACATCTTCAACTCCTTTTGATATTTGGATTCATAATGTTGATGATGAGGTATGATTGGATTCTAAATAAATCAAACAAATGATTAGTGTCAATTTCACTATAAATTTTGACTATAGTCTTTAAATATAAGTTAGTGGAGTCATCGTTAAAACTTATTATTTCAGTTTTATGATATTGATTAGCGATTTGTTAAACGTAAATAAAATATCATAGTAAAAAAATGCTATAATTAATGGAAGGAAAAGCAAATTTAAGAATGTGGAAAAGATATTATTTTTAGAAGGTTCTACTCATGCAAAATATTTGCTAACACCAATAAAATCTAGCATCTCAAATCATTAAAAATATTAATAATAAAAATTAAATAATGTATAAGTTTATTTATTTATTATTTTTGAAAAATGACGATATCAAGAAATGTGATAAATTTGACCACATTTTTACAATAGTATAATATTGTCCCTACTAAATCTATTTTAAAAAAATCTATACAATTTTTTTCTTTTTTTTGATAATAATGAAGATGTTATATTTATTTATATACCTACGATTTTTCCACTTTTAATTGATGTATAACTATATTTGTATATTTTATGCAAACACTCTTTATATAGTAAAGATCGATATTTTCGAAGATGATATGTGTACGCTAATAAAATTATGAAACCTAGCGACATTTAGAGATAAAAAATGTATTTCCCCCTAATTTATAAGTTTTGGAATTAAGATCATATTTAGTGAATAAAACGTTCTCTTCACGTGTGATTAAAAAATCTCCTTGTTAGAGATATCGTCCACCTTTAATGCATGCTAATAAAATATCGCCACTCTTTACTTGATAAGTATCATATGTTTACTATTTCAACAAACTCGCTCGAGTTAAATGAAACTCTTTTTGGAGCTCGAGTTAAATGAATAAATAGAGAGATTTGAAATGGTATACCAATTTAAATGTGTCGCCTTCATTTTCTTGAACTTTATTATTAGATTTGGTCCATGTTTTTGGGCCCTTTCAATCTTTCTCTATTTTCTTTTCATTGGCCAAATATCTACATCATGCACATGAATTATACACACTTCATATGGTATAGTAGTATGCATTCCATTTGAAAATATTGGTCCTATATATCCAAAAAAAAAAAAATTTATAAACCCTAATTTGCAACTTTATAATATTTTGTTAATTTGACTATTGATTCTTTTTGCTTTATAACTATATGGTTGTTGAAAATTTTGCACATTATTATAAAGTTACTTTAGAAAAAATATATATATGTTTGGATTCATAATGTATACACAAATCATACATGAATGGGATAATTTCAAATAATTTGCAAATGATTTAATAAAGTCAATTCCAATTATATTGAAGTTGCATAATGCATTGATATAAGTCCACCTAATTAATTGGTATATGCTAATTACAACAACTATTATACCTAATTAATGTGGGTCTAAGTCCTAAAATAATTTAGTAAATCAATGTCAATAATAATTTAATTTGAGCTGAAAGCCAAAGAGTATATCTTGAAATATGATGTTATAAATTATTACCACAATCACTATATACAAATTTCTGAAATAAAGATGAACAAGAAATATCTTTTCTTATTTCAAAGAGCCACTTTTTTAAGTATCGGAATATATAGACCTCGATAGAAATTTGAAGAATTCTTACGTATAGAAAAAACATCAAACTATTTACAGAAATAATAAAAAAACATACTGATAGATACTGATAAACTTCTATTCGCATCTATAGTTTCTCTCACTGATAGATACTGATAGACTTTTATCAGCCTCTATTAAAGAAGATCAAAATTCTGCTATTTTGTATAAATAGTTCCCCTTATTTTTCTATTTTTGAAAATTCCCTCTAAATTTCATTAGAAAGACAAAATATTATATCTTTTCACTTTTTTTATAAATATCTTTTGATTTTAAAAATTAAAAAGAGAGAATTATACAAAACTTCAAAGGAGAAAAAAAATGAATTTTGGCCTATAATTTGTCAAATTTGTTGGATCAACACCAGCACGCAGCGGAAGGGAACGAGCTCCATAAGCATTCTAATTCATTAATTTTGGTTGAAAAGAAATATGCTAAAACAAAGTATAATGGGTTTCAAGAACATACTTTGGCCAAACCTTTGAAATCTCCATTTTCCAGCTGCAAAATCCTCCAAATCCTTGTGTAGACCACCACAAGATCTTCCCTATTATCCTCTTGGTGCTCTAGATTGAGTTGTGGGACTCAAAATAAGCTGAATCAAAGAGAATATGAAGAAAGCTCACTAAACCAACCCATTGAAGAACACCTTCTTCACCTGAATTTTTCAGCAAAAATTCAATCGTTTCATCTTCTCTTTTTTCACTCTAATCTCTTCAATATATTGCAGACTATCATGTAAAGAAATGTGTTGCATGGGATGCAGCTCATGTTTGGAGTAAACCAAAGGAGGAGGCGGTGAGTTTCTTGTAAGCTAGTTAAAGATGAACTTTGAAAACCTCATTTTCAATTTTAGTAATTAATTTAATATACAATATTAAATTAATTTTTACAAAAATTCATCTTCATATATTTAAATCATATTTAAATATATTTTCTCCAATTTCATTTGATTCTAATTTGAACGTTTCAAATTAACTTATCACGCCACTCTACTCTAGAGCTAATCCATTTTCGAGCTAGTAGGGGGACCTCATGGATCTACAGATCATGGGCTCCAACGATCCGAGATTAATCGGCTAAACTCATTAAATCAATCTAACCCCCATTCGTTAACTAATGAGTCACTCCACTAAAGCCCATAGTTGAACTCCCCTGTAGATATATTATGTTCACTCGATATAACCATGATTACTAAGTTAACCCTTCACAGGTTGTTCGTAATAACGACTGGGTCAAATCTTTGTTTTACTCCGAAATTACCTTTTGTTCCTTAAGTCCCCACTGATCCCTTAATGAACAATTGTTTTGTGGTCCAATCACAAAACCGAGTCCCTCTTATGCCAAATGAGAGGGTGGGATCCCTTGTTCAAGTCCCAGAATCAGCACTTAAGGGAATAACCTCTCTACTGTCCCTAAAACGGGTGGGAGTGAATTTCCTCTTGCACCCTATGTCTCCAGCTATCTATTCGATCTTACCCCTGAAATGACAGTCATATTGAGTCAGCGCTGTTGAGCCAACCCTCACCTATGTAAATCTAAGGGCAATCCCAGATAAACAAGAGTTCATAGTTAGCTTAGGATTAAAGTCAAGTTACCTAGGTCTTCGCTTTGAAATAGTTAGTTTTAAATAGTAAACAACGTTATAAAGTAAGAGTGACTTATTTCGTGGTCCGATCTTGTACAAACTCTTTTGCACAAGGATACCCCCACTTCTCATATCCAACATGAACAAATTAGGATCACTTCGTTTGTAGCACTTTACAACTCCTTGTAACAACTATAGAGTAGGTCGTATCCAATAGTGTTACCAAAATAAGGTATCTAACCTTATCCATATACTATAGATCATTTTGACTATTTACTCGAACCTGATTCACCTTTATATCTCCACATAAAGTTCAAGTACTCATCCAATAGTCAAGGAACTTTTAGGTTTATTGGATTTCTATTCAAGCAATAGATTTATTCAATAACACCTTTATTGAATTTTCAGAATAAGCTCCATTGTTTACATACCACGAGTTTTAGGATATAAAACCCAATAAAATTAACTTTAGACTATCAATTTCATCGAATTGCACCCCAAACTTAGATAAGCGTTGTAATCTTAACCTTCCACCTTAAAGATTAATGCAATTTTAGCCCTATAAAACTTATCACTCCAACTATGTTCTTAACTTTTTTTTCCTTTGATGTGTTTAACAAATTATAAAACGTATATGTACACTATATAAAATTAACAAATTTTAGAAAAAAAATTGACACTAGTGCTCTTTTTTCTTTTAGAATTTATTGATTTTGCAAAAATTAGTCAATGACTTAATTAATTTAATGAGCCTTTTTATTTGAATTCCCTTTACTTCTCTTGCATTTAAATCTAATGAGGTGCGTTATCCAAAATGATTGGGCGTAAAGTGTTTGTAGTAAGAGATCAAATTTCGATCTCGAAAGAGCTTTCTAAAATAATTTGAATTGCCTCTCTTAAATAAGAATGGTTCTTTACTGAAAAAATACACTAGACTAAGTTAATTATGTGCAAAACTTTATTTTACAAATTCCACTCATTAGCCTACGTTTTCCCCCTAACCCACTCAGGAAGACTTTAACGGGACAACTGTTAAACTAATTGAAGCGTCTGCTCAAGCATCACAAATTCATTAGTTTATTAAGATGTTTACATAAGTTTCTTTTCTTTTTTGTTAAATTTAGTGGACAAATTAGCAAAAATTGAATCGAGGGTAATTTTTTTTTAATGCAATCTCCCTTAAAGTTGGACCTTTGATCCCTATTCTCGTAATTTTTGTACTAAAAAAACATGTAAAAGACAATGGTCTCCCTCTCTTTAGTTCTTGGATTTTGTCTCCACAACACAAAGCTAATCTCACTTGGATAGAAATAGGCACATTTGATGGAGAAATAAGGTACAAAGTCATATCTTGCAATTTTGTACCCTAAAATTGTCTTTCATATCTATTAATTAATGAAAGTGACATATTTGGAGGTCCCATCCAACTCCACAAAACTACATAAATGTGAGAGAATTTTCAATCTTCCAACATTTAATTTCCTTATGCAAAGTTTTGTGGTGGAGATTGAATTGAATTTTTTGGAGTTTTGAGAGTGATGGGAGATCAAAGAAAATTTCATTTTTTTTTTTCTTATTAAGATTATAACAAATAAGTTTGAACTTTTATATATAGGATTTTAAATTACTAGTATAAACTAAAATGATAATTTTTTAAAATACAAATATCATAGCGATATTAATTATATCTTAGAGCATATGTATCCATCTTTTTGTAGCTTATCTCAATCACACAATAAAATAAATTTAAAATATTTTTAAATAAAGAAGAAAATTGGATGCTAATACAAGATGTACTTAAATATTTTTGTCCAGAAGTTCTTTGAATTTGCTTAAAAAGAACGCGTTTTTTTTTTTTGTTTTTAAATTTTTGTCCTCTCTCCAAAAAGAGTTTCAAATGTCTTGAATGGGCAAAAAAGACAAATGTTCTAAAGTCCTATACATGGATAATACTTGTTTTGGTTTTTTGTTTTGTTTTTGGTTCTTTGTCAAAAGAGATATTTAAATGGACAAATTGTTTCAATCATTGAATTTCCCATTGCTTAAAATTAATTCAACACTTAAAATACTCATAAAAAAAATTATAATTAGATTTATCATGTGGTTGGTTCATGAAATTAGTTATATATATCAACATTAAAATAATTATAACAATTATTTCTTTTAATATTTTTAGACGGTAATAAATGACTGATTTCGCAACTAAAAAGAGTTAGATACTTTCGTTTGACAGAAGAGCGGTTTCATTCCTTTTCCAATTGGACTAGATTTATATCTGAGAAGAAGTTTTCATTATCATCCACGACACCTAATAAATTTCTTATTGTTATTTAAAAAAAAACAATTATAATTAATACTTAGGAAAATCAAGTTAAAATGAACATATCAATCTTAAGCTAACTAATTCATCTCTCTAATCTTTTATTAGTTTTTATTTAGTTTAGTTTGATTTTTTATGTATTTTTTTATCAATAATTAAATTAATGATAAAAATGATGTGTGTTTGGTCAAAATAGGATTCTTCTTTTCAAATATATTTATACACCTTGGTTTTTCAAAAAATAGGGTTTAATACTAAATGTTTGACTAATTTCCAATTTTATTCTCTCTTAATAAATAAATTATAATAATTATTTTTTCTCTCTCTAAAAGTAAAATTTTCAACTGCCTTTCCATGTGGTCTCATGTGTGTTTCTCCCACAACTCTCTCTCTCTCTCTATTAATTCAGTTATTATAGTTGCTATGTTAGTTAATATTTATTGCTTATGAATTAACTAATAATATTATTAATTATACAATTTAATTAATTAACTAATTATTTGAAGAGAGAGAGAAAGAGAAAAGAAAATCTAGCTATTTTACTGAATTAATTGATTAATAAGAGTTGACTAAATAATATTATTTGATTATTGAGTGTAATTTTTGAAAGCATCACATGGATTAATTCCTTTTCTTTAATTTTTTAAAAAGAAAAAAAAATTAACTGAATATATGGGCGGTTAGGATCATTTTAAAGCGAACATAAAAATCCAAATCTGGCCAACTACCGCCCTTAGATATTGCCTGCCACCTATATATAATGCATCCCATGTGCTAATTTAATTTTCTCTCTCTATTTATTTATACTTAACTCAATTAAACCTAATTAATTAATTATTAATGTATTGTTTTTTAATTTCATCTAAATTTTAAGTTAATTTTAAGTTTGATTTTTTAGTTTCATCAAAATTATTTTTTGGTGTGGGATATCAATATAAGATCCAACTTGTGAACTATGAATTAAGTGCAACTTATTTTAAATAATAATAATAATAAAAAGACTAAAATATTACTTTAGTCCCCATATTATGAAATATGTACAATTTTAGTCTATATATTTTCAATCTTCCAATTTTAGATTCCGTATTTTCCATGAATCTTAAATTCAGTCCCTAAAAATTAAATTTTATCAATATAGATTAAATAATAACAATAATTTTCATGCGAGAAAATAATATATGTAAAAATATATTTAAAAGTTAAAAAAATCGATAATAAACTAAAATTAGACTAAAATTATATTTTAACCTATTAATAAATAAATAAAATGATCGCAACTTATATTTCAACCCATTCTTGAAACTTTCTTTATGTTATATTATATGGTAGATAAGTTTCTACTAGACCAACAAATTTAAATTTTAGACTAATTAATACGGAATAGATATGACACAACTTTGGCTTAAATATGACATACATAAGTTTTAAGAAATAAACATAACATAGTTCAAACATGACATATATATATATATTTCAACTCATATCCTATCTATTAAACACTAAATGTGTTACTAACTAAATTAAAATGTAATAATTCTAGTATAGTCTTCCACACATTCTCTAATTAGCCAGAGCTTGAATTGCAATAAGAAACCTAACATGTACCACATGAATATGAACAAATGCAAAGAGAAAAGTTTGAACTTTCAAACAAGATATTATTTCAATAATAAAACAATATTTAAATACTAACTATGCTACTAAAAGCTCGAGTTATTTCAACGATTAAAAGTAAGGATGTATTTGGAAAAAAGTTGAAGTGTTTGACAATCATTAAAAATAGATTTTGAAGTGTATTTTTAACCGCTTTTATCAAAAGAGTTTAAATATTGAAAAAACATTTTTTTCTTAAGTCAATCCAAACGAGCTCTAGATTTCTGTATCTTCAATATGTTTTCTACCCATGCTTTTTCTTCGATGAGTTCAAATAAATCAATGGTTAAAATATCATTTTCGTCTCTATACTTTAGAGTTCGTTTAATTTTAGTCCATGTATTTTCAATTGTCCAATTTTAATCTCTATACTTTCAATAAAACCTAAATTTAGTCCCCCAATGCTAGTTTATTGTTGATTTTTTTTTTAATTTATCTATAGCATTTCGCTATAAATTACGAATACATATTTACATACTTCATTTTCTTACATGAAGATAATAATAATTATTATTTAATCAATTTCTAAAGTTTGATGGACTAAATTTAAGATTTATTAAAAATATAGGGACTAAAATCAAAGTACAGGACAAAAATACTTTTAATCTAAAACAAATTTACAAGTGAAATATTCTTGTTTAAAAAATAGATAATTTTGTATTTATCCGTATAAAAGCATGGCTGGATCTATGAATAGGAGATATTGTGCGAGAATCTACAGGTACCAAATTATCAGCAGACTTTTCAAGCACGTTAAAAATTCGATTGAGAGTCGTTTCACCGATTGGAACACTTATAAGAACTCTCGTGTAAACCACTTTCTTTCCTCTCATTAGACTATCTGTAGCACTCATACCTGCAACCCTAATTGGATTATTTCCTAATAATTAATCTACTTCACAAGTCATATTAATTTCTTTTATCAAAATTATTTAATATAAAATATTACAACAAATAAGAAATGAGATTGGAGATAAGTCAAAACTCTGACCTAACATCTCAATTAAAAAAAAAAAAAAAAGCACTACTAGAGTGGAAAAGCACTCTTGAAGTGGGTAGGAGTAAGCTAATTAAGAAATAAAATAAAATAATTGTATGAAGGTTAGAAATAATAGGTAGTTAGTTAGTTAAAAATATAATTAAAAGGGGATTATAAAAGAGAGAAATTTTGGGAAGAGGGAAATGAGAGGAAGAGCATTAAGCAAGGGAAGAATATGATAGCATTCATATGCATCATATGGGAAGCCAATTAAAGGAATAAGGCATGCACCAACACTTCAAAGGAATATGCATGTATCTCCCTTTTTCTCAACCTCCTATGTATATTTCTATTTAATTTTACCCAATTTTCTATAACAACACCTATGATTTGTGTGCAATTTTTCAAATAGAAAACTAAAAACTAACACATGTTTGGTAATTATTTAGGTCTCGTTTGATATTCATTTGATTTTTTTGTTTTTGTTTTTTAAAATTCTGCCTATATCATCCATATTTCTTATAATGATTTGCATTTTTCTTAAGTACAATAGTTGATTTCTTAGCCATATTCCAAAAACATAAACAACTTTTTTTAGTTTTCAAATTTTGGCTTGGTTTTTTAAACAAAGGAAGAAATTTTGTGGTGGAAATAGTATTCATAGGTTTAATTTTAAAAAACAAAAAAAATGATTATCAAACGGAGCCTTGTGATTTTTTGTTTTTTATTTTTAAAAATTAAGCCTATAAACCTTCATTCCACCGTTGTTGTTGTTTTTTTTTTTTTTTTTTTCAATTTGTTATTTACTTTTTATTAATGCTTTTAAAAGTCAAGTTAAAATTTGAAACTAAAAAAATAGTTTTTTTAAATATTTGTTCTTGTTTTTGAAATTATGCTAAAAATTTAACTCTTATACTCAAGAAAGATGCAAATCATTGTCAGAGATTAAGAGGAAATAGTATTAAAAGCAAAAAAACAAAATGATTACCATATAAGACTTAGATTATTACTAAAAGGGACCTAAATTTTAGAATTCTCACTATTAGTCTTTACACTATAAAAAGTATCTAATGATAAAGTTCTAAAATTTTTAATGTTATGTTTAATTTATATCTTTAAACATTTTGTATCTAATAAGTTCATGATTTACCAGCTATTTTTTTAATATAAAGAAAAGGAGAGAGAGAATTAGAAATCAAACTATTATATAATATATGCACACTATAATTTATTTAGTGGTGATGTTTCGATAATATATCAAAAAGTTGTCACAAAAGTTGACATCGTTTCGTTTGTGATTAGAAAATTTGTTTTTGAAAACACAGAATAATGTAATAAACAAGAACAAATTATTTATTTTTACTATATTTGAAAACACTTTGATTTCAATTTAAAAATTTTTTAATTTGAATTTAAAATTTAAAATTTGTGTTTGATTGTGTGAATTTGAAAATGCATAAAAAATTAATATGCATTCGTTAAGATTTATTTCATTAGATTAAGATAACTTAAAATAATTAATAATGAAGTATGATTTATTTGACATAAACCTTTACAATTGTTTCTTTTCCATATGAAAAGATTATATCCATTTTCTAGATTTTGAAAATAAAATTAAAAAACAATGGAAAGGATATCCTATTGATTTTGAAAATAAATCATTTATAATTTTTTAAAAATAGTTTTTGAAAATAAGTGTCAAATTTATTTATATTATTTTCTCTATTTTTTATTTTAAGAAACATAGAAACAAAACGGGATCATGAACCAAACAAGATTGACGCTCAATTGCTACTGATATTATAAGAGTTCAACGAAAAATTTTTAGTACCGTGTTTTACTTCTACCAACGTTTTTTCTTTTTCCTTTCTTTTTATTGAAAGTACACACAACAATTTTGAAAATGAACGGAAAAAATTTCTAGTTTAACATGTTTCTAAATTTATTTATTTTAATTAAAGGTTAGTTCAATATGCTCTGGCCAATGATTTGTGATATGAAGATTTGAAATCCTCGTCTCAAACGAAGAAAGACGGTATATCTCAATTATTGTTGAGTTATAATGTTAAGTATTCTTGTCCAATTTCACAACTAAATGAATATTTTTATAGAATAACCATTTCATTTATTCTTAAAGAAATTATTACCAAAGAAAAATATTAACTAAAACATTTTTTTCACTTAAACTAATTTTGTTTGAAATAAAAATACTTGAAAACAACCTATATTTTATAAAATATCATATATATATATATATATAATACAGTTCGTAGCAAGTTTTCCTTTGTCACTCCATTCATATTTCTTGGAGATGGGAAAATAAAATTTTGAATGAATTCTCTTCTATATATTTGTGGCTTAAAAATGTCAACAATTTTTAAACTTAACTCTTTTATAGTTTTATTAATTTATTAAACCATTTTATTTCAAGAAAAAAAAATCAAAATAAATATGGATGAAGTGAAAAATAAAATTAAAAAGTTTGAAACCCAAGTTAAAAGAGAAGAAATGATTTAAAAATCTTTGACATAAAAGCTTGTCAAACCATAGTTACCAAAAAAAAAAAATCAGTCACAAAAAATGGACATGTTTTACAAATTTCAAATAAAAAAAAATATAAGCATATGATTAATTAATATATGTAGATGCATATGGTCTCATCTTAGGGGTTGAAAAAATATTTGTCTTAGACAAACATATCTAATAATTGTTTCATTGTCAAAAACATATCCAAGATTTTTCCAGAGTTGTGTTCTTCTTCCAAACATCATGAGTTAATATTGTTTCATCCTAAACTTTTAATATTATTTCTATTTAGTCCCTCTATTTTTAATATTATTTCTATTTAATCCTTATACATAATGGTAAAGTTTCTTTATTATTGCGCCTATTTAGAAACTTCAGAGTATATAAGGTCCCGTTTGGTAACTATTTTGTTTTTGAAAATCGAGTCTATATTAACACCACTATTACCTCCAAATTTCTTCCTTTATTACCAATGGTTTAAAAAAACCAAGATAAAAATTGAAAAACTAAAAAAGTAGCTTTTAGAAACTTGTTTTTATTTTTGAAATTTAGCTAAGAATTCAACCATTATACTAAAAAAAATACAAATCATTATATAAAAATGAGAAGAAATAGGCTTAATTTTTAAAAATGAAATAATTTACCAAATAGGTCTAAACTTTCAATTTTATATCCAAATAACTCCATTATCAACTTCTATAGTTTATATATTTATTATATGACTCACCACCGACATTATTTAAGATTAATGCTTAAAATCAAGTTGCTATATATATATATATTTAAATAATACATAATTTTTCTATCATGTATTAATGCATGGTGTGAATTTAGAAAATTGAAATAAGAGTGAAATTATTAAAAGAAAAAAAATAGAATTTTTTTTTTTTTTGTAGACTTTAGTTTTGAAGAACATATCTTTGGTATCTGAATTTTTATAATGTATATTTTTAGTCCTTGAAGACTATAGTGGTAATTTTTTCAATAAAGTATAAAGATTAGCTAGATGTCGGATAAACTCGATATGAAAGAATTTATTGTCGAAATTTATAATTGGCCGTATGAACATTCAAGTACCCACCTCCACATTTATTATTATATATATAAAAAAATAAAATTATGTTATTTAACTATAATCCATTTGTTATATTAACTTTTTTAATTAAAAAATAGGTGGAGGGAAGGGATTTGAACTCGATGACATGTTTTATCACTTGTGACCTGTCCTATGCTCATATTGACATGTAATAATGACGATGTTTTATCCTTCACCTGATTATAATTATTGAAAAGGACTTTCATAAATCGTTGTAATTTTTTAGTCCACGAATTTTTAAGAGTGAGACAATTAGTTGCGACGTAAGATTTAAAGAGTAGCCGATATGTTATTATTTATCATATTTAAAGAATATTGATTCTCCCCTAAGCCTAAGGACTTGTTTGCTTGAGATGTGTGAGTTTTTGTTTGTGGGGTTAATTTCTTAGTCCTTATTTTCTCTTCTCTTCTAAATATGCTTTGTTTGTGATTAGTAAAAAAAAAAAAGACTCAAGAATTACAATTCAATACCTTTAAAAAATACTCGTTGTAATTTGTAAAGAAAATAGCTCATAATTTTTGTTAAGAATTTAAATAGTGACGTGATCAATTTCAAATTTATAGAAACATCGATATTGAAAGAGATATTTCAAAAAAAAGTTGTAAAAGCTTTTAATTAATTAAAAAAAAACATATAGACTCTTTAAATAAATTAAAATTTCGTATTACTTTGTATTTACTTGTATTTGTTAAGGATAATTTTGGACCAAGTGATATAATTGATGTAAAATAATGAGAGAAGCAACAAGGTCAAGCTCGAGCCTAGCGAAATATAGCTAATGGAGCATGTCCTATGCATGCTTTAATCCAAAACATCATCCTACGATAAAAATAGGCCTATGAGAAGATGCTTGGCCGAGACTGACCCTTGCCAAATGCAAAACAGGGCACAATCTTGTCCCGACAAATTGTATAATTATCCTAAAGCAACTTGAAACCTTATAGTAACAACTCCCTAGTTTCTATATGAGGCATCTTTTACTCTTTGACTTAAACATCAAAGTGTGTGGCAAGTACCACACCGACGTGCATGTTTTTTTTTTTTTCAAAATACATTCTCTCTCCTTTCAAACAAATTCACTAGTAGAGTGTCACGTGAAAGTTACGAATATTTCCCTGTTTCGAATTTTGACATGAACAATGTTTATATATATCCTTGAATTTAAAATTTTCTCTTTATTTCAAAACGTATTTATTATCCTTAACATTTTCATAAACACGGGAAAATTATCACTGAAATAGGAATCTACTGGAATTTTAGATGAAAATGGAGACCGAAAATAAGTGGAACAATGATTTAGACTGATATGAAGGTATTCTAGTCCTACGTGTAATTTTAAATCACTATCTCATTATTTCATGTTGTGATTTTTATCAAACATTCTAGTAGATCTCGATAGTTTTGAAGTATTTATCGTAGGTAAAAAAATAAGAATAGAGATATATAATTTTTTAAGAGTTTTTTTTGAAGTATATTTTGAATATAGTTGAAGAAGAGAACATCCTTTTCACTACCCTAAGAACACATGCTAAAATTTAATTAAAAGAATTAAAAATAAAAATACATTGGGGAATTCAAAAGTTTATAACTTTGAAGAACTAAATTATGTGTGTGTAAGAGGAAAGTCCATGAGAATGGAAGAAGGGGCGGCACCTAGATTTAAGAGATAAATTAAACCCCAATTTAAATTTAATTATTTAATTTAATGCAATTTATTAATTTATATTTTTATTTATTGAAATTATCAAATCAATAATGGCACAATTGAAGGGAATGTGGCAGATGCAATGCCTCTCCTTCTAACATGCCATCTTTATCACTAATTCCCCTTTTCTATTTTTTCTAAACTTAAATAATTTTTTTATTCTATTTATTTGTTTATAAAATGTATCTTCTTCTCCCTCCAAACTCGTTTTTCCCCACCCACTTTTTGTTTTTATTATTATTATTATTTAATTATTTTTAATAAGATCATAGATTTAATCCACAGACCTACTCGTTAACCTATATTTCAGTTGAGCTAAATTCGGTTTAACTATCATTTAATTATATTTTGATTCAACAAATATATTTTAAATATAGCCAAATATCACCATCTGTCAGTGGTAAACACTAATAGACATCTATCACTGATAGTTGTATCTATCATTTATAGACAGTGACAATTTGTTATATTTGTATATAAGTTGACTCATTTTTCTATGTTTGACATCAACCTATATCCGTCCATTTATTACCTTTCCTAAAGTTCGATGTTTAAGGTCTGTTTGGTAAATAATCTAAATTTTATTTTGTATTTTTAGATTCATTGACTTCTATTTGGCAGACAACCGGCCATATTCTTTTCTAAAACTGTTTTCGATTCTATGATCCAAACAATTCAAATTTTGAAAATAACATTTTTATGTTTTCAAAGAATCCAAATTTTGAATTTTAAGTTTTAAAATGCATACTTGTATTAAATAAAGATTAAAAAAATTAGAAATATAATATGTCATGTTATAAACTCAATTCGTTTTTTTAAAACATATAATATGTATTATGTACTGATTTATAAATCATATAATAGTATAAAATAATAATTTTTAAATTTTTAAAACATATATCACATTCATAAATAAATTAAGAATAATTTATTGGCAACTAAATATTAGCAGATAATTCCAACTAGTTTTATGATTTATAAATACATAGTATCAAACACATTTTAAATAATTGTTTAATATAGAATCCAATTTTCGAATATGTTATTAAACACATCTCTGAAAACATAAAATACAACTCTACTTTCATTAAATCTTTGGTAATTCAAATTTTTGTTTTCAAATTCTCTAGGAAATAGATCCTTAATTTATCACCTTTGTATTTGGTGAATCTAACCAACTATAAAATAATAAAATGGGATGAGATTGGAATCTAATATATATAACTATAGAAATTAAGATTTGACCAACCTCTTGATCGAAGATATACTGTCTTAAAATAATTAATTTGGACAAAAAAAAATTGACAATAATTTTAAATCATAAAAAATAGGAAAATTGTTGTAAATGGAAAAACTGAGGAAAATATTTTTAAATATAGCAAAATGTCACAATCTATATATATGATAGTAGTCTATTACTAATTTTAAATATCTATCAAAGATTAACAAACAGTGTTGTTATATTTTTACTATATTTGAAATTGAAAACAACCCTATAAAAATATATATTTAAAATCTAAATTAAATAATAAGGAACCACCCATATATGGGGTAAAGTAAATGAGAAATTTTTTTTAGTACAATTAGAAATATTATTTATTTATTAGATCAACAACATGTGAGAGATGTTTTTACTTATTTTGATAATTCAATATATGTGGCACATAGAGGATATGCCACGTGTCATCTTGAAGATAATAATAATATAAATATAATAGAATGATTATGATTAGATATTTGTAAAAGTTAAGGTGTGTTTGGAAACTATTTTTTTTCAAAATACATGGATGATTTACAAAATAAAAATACTAAAAAGGTGTGTTTTGTAATTATGACGAGCAGAGAATGATCAATCTGATTGTATTTGAAAATTATGTCGTATCGTTATCGTTATTGTTACCATTACTATTATGGTAACTATTATTGTTACTATTTCAGAGAAAAAACTATGAATTTTGTCAAATTTAATATTGCTGTTATGATTACTTTTACTTCTAAAAGTCAAACCGTAACAATAACGATTAATCTATCAATAAAATTCAATTACGATTACATCAATTTTTATTACGAATCGGTAAACGTGGCCTAATATAAATATAGTGGAATAAGTGTGAAATAGAAAGAATGAGGTCAGCCACATTCTACCTTAGCTTGCACAATGTTTTGAGATTAAGTTTATTAATTTATATATAAATTACTAATCTTTTTAAATATATATTGTTTTTATAATATGGTTTTTATGCATTATATTATAAAGTATGAAATATGGAGTCCATGTTGTATTGCATGTGAGTTAACCAATATATAAAAATTAGTTTTCAAATCCATATATTTATAATAAGAGGTAATATATGCTTTAGATCATGTTCATATATATATATATATATATGGATTTTGAAGTTGTAATTATAAGTTTAATTAGGACTAAATAATTAAGTTGAACTTATTACATAGTTTATATTCTAGAATCTTCCATTTTAAGCCACTCCCTTTCTCTCTCTTCATGTGAAAGTTATTCCAATTTCAGTTGAATCCTTTAATTTTAAATGCTTTTATAATTATTCTCTTAAACATATTAATTATTATTTTAAAAAAAGCCTTAAATTCTTACTCCATTAAAAAAGGTAAACAATAATTATAGAATTGTTCTTTTTTTTTTCCTTGTGAAAAACAAAAACTAATATGTAGACACTCATAACAAGACAAACAGTTGATTTTGGTATTTTTGCATTATATTTACATTATATTTTAAAATGAAAAGATCCTAAATGTGTTATATATATATATATATATATATAGTATGATATGGAATTCATGTAATTCAATATCTAAATAATTTTTTTTATTGTCATAAAAATACATTCTCATAATTTTATTACATTAATTTAAAGATATTTTTTAGGACCATTAATTTAAAGATATTGTTGAAGTTTTTGAAACTTAAAAGACAAAAATAAGAATTAAAATTTAAAATAAAAAAAATCAAAATTCTTACTCAATCATAATATTTATATAATTATGAGCACTTTTATGGTTTTAAACATATTAAATTAATAATTTATAATTCTTTTTACAAATTTGAAAATAAGAAAACTATTAAAAAAATGAACGACACCATCACTATAGGAGAAATATTGTTTTCAAATAAAAGAAAAAGAATAAACTTATTTACAAATATAACAAAATATCACCGTTTACCCACATGACTGATAGACAGTAATATTTTGTTATACTTGAAAATATTTTTAGTAATTTTACTATTTAAAACAATTATCTAAATGATAAAATTTTATTTTTTTCTTTGAAAACTAAATAGAAAGAAAGAGAGAAATTAGATAAATAATTCTCATTAATGATTTTCCAATAAACATTATTTAATTAATACACCTTAAAACTTAGTAAAAGAAAGAGAGGGAAAAAAAACATGTTTGACCAAAGTTTTTTGTGTCTTATATAGTCATTTGTCTTTGACAAAAAGTCCCATGTTCTTAAAATGATGATAAAAGCATATCTTGGTACCAATCATAGTTACAAAGATCATAGATCACAAAATATCTAAACACATGAAAGAAAATATTCCCACTTCTTTAATTAATTAAGTCCTTACTAATTTCATTTTACAACCCAAAAAATTACAAATTAAAAAATAAAAAATAAAAAATAAATAAGAAGAGTGAGTCACCATGACTCACATGAATAGAAAAGAAAACAAAATTAAAGAGTGTTTTTAATGATGTGGATTTTCTAAATCTTTCCCAAACCCTTTAATATTATGCCCTTATAGATTCTTCAAGATTTCTTTTGTTTTTTTTCCCTTTGTAATTATCTTAATTATATATTTTTTTTTTCTCCAACAATTCTCATGGTGTGTTTATGTGACACATACTCATCTCTTATTACTTATTGTATTTTATTTTAATTAATTCATTCAAAAAATTAAGTAATAATTAATTTTGTTTATTGTTGCAATGTTTGTGGAATTGCATCTATGTTTGATCTCTTTGTGACATATAATGGAAGCATATATTTTCTTCAACAATAATATAGAAGTTAAATTACAACAAATACCCTTGAGCTTAGTTCATTCTTTAAATAATATCTTTATATTTTTAAAAGTTGTAATATTACTTTTGAATTTTCATAAACATTTTAAAACTACTCTTGGAATATAAATCTTTTAAAATTTTAAACAAAAATCGAGATTTGAAATAGTGTTGCGACGACCTAAAACGAAGAGCTACACGTCATTTCAAGCCTCAAATTTTTGTTCAAAATTCTAAAGATATATATTTTCAAGGTACTTTTGAAATATTTATGAAAGTTCAGGGATAATATTTGTTACTTTTAAAAAAATATAAGTATTTTTTTAAATAAATGATAAAGTTGCAATTTTTTTATAATTTAACTTAATATAGAAAGAAATGGTTAACATATAAAATTTAGGAAGCAAATAATTATGGTAAATTATAAGAGAAAGAAGAAATAACAATAATATTAAAGTTAAAGAAAAATTCAAATTATAATTAAGGATCAAATTAACTTAAAAATTAGTTAAATTAAGGACTAAATTAAGGAATTCTTATCCACAGAGAGGTGGGGTTGAGAGAGATGGGACTAAATTAATATTATATTGAAAAATAAAAACTCTTTGCAAATCTAATGGGCCCTTTTATAATCATGAAGGGAACTTAACCCCATATATATAATTCATTTAATTTGTTGATTCATAATTAATAATTAATATATATTCCTTTCCACCCAAATTCTACCAGAAAGTATATATTCCCCTCTCCATTGAGCTTGACCAAAATTGAAAGGTCTCACTAATTAACCTTAGGTCAACTAACGATTTAATCTCTAAACTTTAGTTAATAATAATTTAGATCTTGTTTAATAGGTAATTCAGATTTTATTTTATGTATTCATATTTACTTAATTGAATGAATATATATTTGATAGGTGGTCTGAATTTTATTTTAAAATACTACTTCCAAATTCTGTAATCTAATTATTGAAAAATTTGAAAACTAACATTTCTAAATTTTTCTAAATTTTCAATGTATCTACGATTGAAATTTTAAAATGCAAAATCATGTGATAAAAGATAAATGCGATAGTTAAAAACTCATTTTATTTTGTTAAATCAAAACTATATATTATATAATATATTATATATTATATGATATTACAAAATAATAATTATACAAACATTTTAACATGAAACAAGTTCATAATTGATTAATAATAGTTTATATTCATTCAACATAATATATTAAAGAGTAGTTACAATTAGTTTTATAGTTTATAAATATCATGTCAAATACGTTTTAAAAAATTATTTAAATTGGAATTTAATTTCTGAATCCGCCACTAAATACATATCTAAAAACATGAAATACAACTTTATTTTTATCATCATTTGTTTTCAAAATTCACTTTTCAAATTACCTACCAAACAGTTCTTTAGTCCCTGTAATTTTAAATTTTTAACAATTAAGTTCCTAATGTTTAATAAATAACAATTTAATTAGTTCCTATATTTTAAATTTTTAACAATTTAATCCCTATCATAAAAAAATTCATCAAAATTAAGTGTCGACTTTTATTACGTAACGACTTAGATCTTTATAATTTATAAATAAATTTGATTTTCAATTAGTTTATTGATTACACATGTAAGAAATTTCATTAAATCTTGACAATATTTTTTGCAACTAAATTGTAAAATGTAGGGATTAAAATGTTGTTTATTAAAGTTGAGAGACTAAATTGTTATTTTTATGAAAGTCTAGGACCAAAAATATTTTTTTAACCTTAATCTTAAACCATAACAACAATTAGAACATGATGATTATCCTTAGAATAATAAAAATTTCTTTCAAAAACCTAACAAACATGAAAAAAAAAAAGATGATAACTTAATCAGACTTTAACACCACTAATCTATTAATTAATATCTTAATTATCGCACTAATTAAAATTGTATAAAAAGTATATTTTGGTGCAAATAATAATGCATTTGGTAATAATTTTGAAAAATCCATCTGTCATATATTCCAAGCAAGATATGTAGGTGTCTGTCACATTCATGAACTTTATTTGAAACAATTTCAAGATGCTCTATATATATATATATGTTTGGTAAATTAAAATGGTAATTAAATAAATATTTTTAAATTTATTTTGCAATTTGCATACAAATATTATCATACAAAATTCTTGAATACAGCATATCATATTTGTCTGCAATGAGGTGTAATTTTATAATATGTCCTTTTGTAAGGTGCCACACAAATCAGCTTTATCATAAGTATTAATAAAAGAAATGTTAAATTACAAGTTAAATTTGTTTCCAACCATTTAAAAATTGTGTGTTCAATCAATTTTTGAATTTTCAATTTCATAATATTTCGGGCTCAATCATGTTTCATGTGTTTCTTAAATTTTTATCAAGAGATTGTTCCCAAACACACTTAATTTTGAGATTCATTTGATTGAACCACCGGAAAAAAAGACGCACCTTATCAATTTAGATAACAAACTACCGTCATACTCTTGTAAACCTTTCTCAACAAATATATGTATATTCTCATGTTCTCTCTTATTCAAATAGGATATGATTCATTCACGTGCCTTTCGTCTACTCGGGTATCAAAATTTGTGTCTAATAAGCTATTGACTTATTTGACATTTTTTTAAAAATAATAATAATAATAATTTTACTAGATACAAAAGTGAAAGTTTGAGGTATCCTTAGCCATAAAATCCAATTTTATATCTAATAAGTCAATTAATTGTTAAAATTTTTGAATATATCATGAACCTATTAGATAAAAAAAAAAAAATAAAAGTTAAAAGAACCTATTAAACCCTTTTAAAAATTAAGGACCAAATTAAAAGCCTAAAAGTTCATTGACCTAATAGATACTTTTAATTTATGAACTAAATAGAGAGCGTGGGGACTAAATTTGTAATTTAATCAAAAAGGAAATAAATTTGTGGGAAGAAAATCGGGTACAAAGCTTTAATAATAATAATAATGGGTTAACTATGAGTTTTGTCTTCAAACTTTCAAGTTTATGTTTTTTTTTTTTGTTCCCTAGATTTTTAAACTTTCAATTTCATGTTCATTAAATTCTATAATTTCAAAAAAGTCTAATAAATCTTTAAATTTTCAATTTTATGTTAATAGATCTCTATGTCTCATTTGGTAACTATTTGATTTAAAAAAAATATATAAACATTACTTCTATCCATAAGTTTCTATATTTTGTGTCCATTTTATTAACGGTTTAAAAAACCAAATCAAGTTTTAGGGAAAAAAATAGTTTTCCGAAAATTTGCTTTGTTTTTAGAATTTAACTAGGAATTTAAGCGTTTGTTTAGAAAAGGTAAAAATCATAATTGAGAAATTAAGAGGAAATAAAGGATAAGTTTCAAAAATAAAAAATAAAAAAACAAAATTGTCCTCAAACAAGGCCTAAAAGATTTCAACTTTAAACATAATAGGTCCTTGACCTATTCAACATAATTTTTAAATTTACGAATCTATTAATTATAAAATTGAAATTTTACTATTCCATTAGACATAAAATTCAATTTATATCTAATAGATCAAATCTCTCTTTTTTTTTTTCTTTTTTTTTTTTTTTTTGTTGAAAAGATATATATATAAAGGACTTATTAGATACCAAATTAAAAGTTTAGGTATGTGATAGATACAATTTAGAAGAAATTATTAGACACAAAGTTAAAAATTCGTAGATCTACTAAATATTTTTAAAAATTTAGGGACTAATCAGACAAAAATATAAAAGTTGAGGGACTAAGTTTACATGTTGCAACATGCATATTTGAATATATGAGCAAATTTTGGTTGGCAGCTATATATGTTTGAGCATCTTATTTTGCTTGAGATACTAATGTTATTATAGATGATTTATTGGTAAATTATTTACAAAATATTATTAATCTTTACAAATCAGTCCATTATTATAGCTTTTCTATGAAATAAATCTTTTTTTTTAAAAAAAAATAGAAAATAGTTAAAAATATTGCATCAAAATGCCAGCTTATTGGTAAGGTTGCATACAAAAACCAATGATTTTTTGGTTTCTTCAAACCTTTTTTGTTATACGCGTGACTGAGAAAACTCATAATTAATTATTATCACACTCAATTTCTCATAAAAAGAATTAATAAAATAAATAAACAACTTTTCAGGGTTTTTTTTTAAAAAAAATAATAAATGGAACAATTTTTTTATTTTTTATTTTTTTAAAAAAGAGAACCTTTTTAGGATTTGAAAAAAGAAAATGGGTCTTAAAAAAAAAGGAAAGAAAAGTGCATATTCCCATGCTAAAAGTGGAAAGCTAGAGCAGGCTTGTTCATCAAATTCCAAGCTGGGTGTGGAGCATTGCAAGGCTGGTTGGGTGGCTGCTGATAACAAGAATAACCCTTATACTCTCTTCCCTTCTTGTTTTTCGATAAAAAATCGGGCCCGATCTCGGTCCATGAACTTTCAAAATATCTATTTTAATTTTTGGATTCATCGTATTTATATTATAACGTTTTTGTTATTAGAATTATAAGTTTAGTTCATAAATGTTTAGGTTTGTGTCTATTTAGTCTCTAAACTTTTAAAAATGTGTGATAGATTATTGAACTTTTAATTTCGTGTCTAGTAGGTCGTTGAAAAATTTGCTCTTGAAAAATTAATTTATTTATTAAATATAAAATTGAATTTTATATCTAATGGAAGTCTAAGCTTTCAATTTTGTGTTTAGTAGATTCATGATTTTTATTTTTAGAAAAAGATTGAAAGTTCAAAGACTAAATTTGTAATTTTGAAAGTTCATTTATCAAATAAGTAAACTTCTAAGATCAAGGACTAAATGTATTTGTTACCTCCTCGATATTCGTCACAGCCAATCTATGTGGCTCCAATACATGTTTCAAGATTGTTGTTAATACATAAGCTCCAAGCCACCTCATCTGTTTATTGAAAGCAATGGTTAGTTTTTATAGGTTTATATTTCATATAAGATGTTATGTAAAGTCCAAGAACTAAAGTTTCTCTTTTTCAAAATTGGGTTTAAAACTAATATTGGAAAATTTAGAAACCAAAATGAAATAGTCTTAATAGTTAAAAACCAAAATATAATTTAATGCACAATAATATTTCGACTCGAGAATAACTAAATACTCAGACATCATATAATTACCTTTTTCTTACCGATCATAAGTTCAAGTCTCTATTCATATATATTTTTAGCAAGATATTTAATTGGGGCAAGTCTATTTTGACTAAAAAAAACTAATGATTTATTAAATAAACATATAATTGATTCTTTCTCTATCTATAATATGTAATGTTGCATAACTTTTGTTGGGGTTAGGTATGTAAAGTTGAGGGTTTGATGATGAGAGTGAGGGAAGCAATTAAGTTTGAAATGATGATAAGATACTACAACTCATTTATATTTATATATGAGTTTCCAAAAAAGAAAAGAAAATGCCAAACCCCGTAGGCTCCAAATCTCACTTTTCATGAAAAGGAGTTGAGATTGTAATTTCAATAAATACATATATATTATTAGTCCCAATGGCCACATAATCCTTCTCCTTACACTTTCATATCATATCTTTCACCGTCTAAATCTACTTCGTTTTCCCCTAAACATACCTTTAGATTCATTCTATGCATCTTCTTCCTTTTAAGGTTTATAGCCAAACACTTGTGAGCACTTGGCATGTCCATGAAAAGAAGAGGAGAAAATGAACTTAAGCTTTTAAGTCTCAACGTAATGATGTTAGTTTTCATGCTTTAAGAGATACGTATCGATTTAGTGTAATTCACAGGAATAATAACATCAATCTAAGTATAACTCAGTTGATAAGATATTGATTACCTTTTCAAAAGTCGATAGTTTGATCTTTATCCCTGTAATTATTGATCTACAAAAACATAAGAACATACAAATACTTGAATCAAAACATTAATTTGTCTGTGTCAATAAAACTTTTTCAAAATATGCTTAGAGATGAGTGTTTCACTTTAAAACACTTTTTTTATAACTTAATCCCAGTATCACTGTTGATCATTACTGCATCTCTAGAACAAATATATATAAAGCCTAGGTAGATATTTTTAAAAAGGTAATTGCATTGGACAACGCTTTTAGGGATAATAATTAAGTGTATAACAACATTTTTAAAAAATTGCAAATATACCAAAATCTATCCGTGATAGACTCTATTGTCGATAGGTTCCTACCAATAATATGGTCTATCACTAATAGATCCTTACTAGTGATATGACCTATCACCGATAGATTTCAGAAGTAAAATACTTTGAGTCTGATTACTATATTTACAATTGTCCATATTAAAATGCGAAAAATAGAAGGAAGAAAAAACATAAATATAAACAGTTAATGTTTTATCGGCATAGATATTGAGGTGTACCAGTTGGCAAGATGGGTGGTGTGAGCCATAAAACAAAACAGCCTTTCAAGTCAGCAAATTTCAAAATTCCCTTTGCAGCTTGGTTTTTTTGAGGTCCAAAGATGCTGACGTGTGGCCCCCTCACCCCATGCCCTCCTCTTCCTCCCTCCACGTGGGATCCCTTCTACATGTCCCAGTCAGCATTATATCCCCTCCCCCCATTTTCTCTCCATCATTGCCATTAAATCTCTCTGCTGGGGGCTCACCTGATTCAACTTCCTTTGAAAACTCCATCTCTCCCTTTCTTTGCTCCCTAATTCTCTCTCTCACACTTGATCTGATCCATTTACTGTCACTATAGACCCGATCCGATTTAAACCGAGATTTGATCGTCCACCCTCTCACCTATGTTTTTTTTGTCCAACGATTGCAGGGTAAAGAATTGAACCATCGATTCTATAATCAGTAACCTCTCCATTATCCATGTGTGTGGGAGAAAATTTACCTTGGAAGGATAAAATAATGATTAAGTTTAAATACACAGTCTATGATGGGAGGCTTTCAGCATTAAATTCTTAATGAAGTGTATGAACTAATGTATTAGTGATATCTAATATTATATTGAGAAAGGGAAGAGGGAATAAGGAAATAAATTAATCAAGGGGTAGGCAGAAGCTTATGATTTGAGAATGACCCTTCAAAGCTCATTGACTCCCACTTCGATCACATGCATCTCTCTCTCAACCTCTTTCTCTTTCTTCCTTTGGTGCCATCCAATTCTCCTTATTTAAGCCCTTCCATCCTCTCTTCATTCTCATCCTCACCAAAAATCAGAATTCTACTCTCCTATTCCTAAAGCCTTCAAACTTTACTCACAGTCTTCTCTTACAGACATAAACACTTCCAAAAGTCAACCTATTGCCTATTGGTATCCATCCTAAAGAACACAAACACAACCACAGTTTTCAATCAAACAAAACAAAATCTTTGAGTTACCTCAGTAGTGATGGAGAACTTGTTTCGTCTTGCCGATCACAACGACTTCTTCTCTCGCCGTTGCATCTGGGTTAACGGTCCGGTGATAGTTGGGGCCGGGCCATCAGGGCTGGCTACAGCTGCTTGTCTTAGAGAACAAGGGGTGCCTTTTGTAGTCCTTGAACGAGCTGAATGCATAGCCTCCCTGTGGCAAAAACGCACCTACGACAGGCTTAAACTACACCTTCCAAAGCAATTCTGCCAGCTCCCAAAACTCCCATTCCCAGAAGACTTTCCTGAATACCCAACCAAGAGACAGTTCATCGAATACCTTGAATCATACGCCAAGCATTTTGAGATCAACCCACAATTCAATGAGTGTGTTCAATCAGCAAGGTACGATGAAACCAGCGGCCTGTGGCGCGTCAAGACCGTTTCAACTGCTGGGTCGGCCCGCAACGAAGTTGAATACATTTGCCGGTGGCTCGTTGTGGCCACAGGCGAGAATGCTGAACGGGTAATGCCCGAAATCGAAGGATTGAGCGAGTTTTGCGGTGATGTCTCACACGCTTGTGAATACAAGTCTGGAGAGAAGTTCACCGGAAAGAAAGTGGTGGTCGTTGGCTGTGGAAACTCGGGCATGGAAGTTTCTCTAGACTTGTGCAATCACAATGCGTCACCTTCAATGGTGGTCCGAAGCTCGGTAAGCATTAGAACAAACTAAAATATCACTGTTCAAAATGTTCAGCTCAATGCAATTTGAAATTTTGGAGTTTTGGTTATAATAGTGTTTGCTTACTCTGTTTCCAACAGGTCCATGTCTTACCAAGAGAGGTCTTTGGAAAATCTACATTCGAACTAGCTATTGTGATGATGAAATGGCTACCCCTTTGGCTTGTTGACAAGCTCTTGTTGGTCCTGGCATGGCTGGTGCTTGGAAACATTGAAAAATACGGCCTCAAACGCCCATCAATGGGGCCATTGGAACTCAAAAACGAGATAGGAAAGACCCCTGTTCTTGACATTGGAGCATTGGAGAAAATCAAATCCGGCGACATCAAAGTAGTTCCTGGAATCAAACGGTTCACACGCAACCAAGTAGAGCTCGTTAATGGAGAAAAGCTCGATGTAGATTCAGTAGTTTTGGCTACTGGGTACCGCAGTAACGTCCCATCTTGGCTTCAGGTGAGGCAAACATTCAGTTTAAACTTAATTTTTCCTCAGAATAATTTCGTCGAACACATAGTAGACCAAATTTTTTTTTTTTTTTTTTTTTAAAAAAAAGGAAAACTTACCATTATTCTCAATCATAGCTAACCAAAGATTTGGCATTGAAATGAACAGGAAGGTGAATTCTTCTCGAAAAACGGATTCCCAAAAGCAGCCTCACCACATCCATGGAAGGGAAATGCAGGGCTTTACGCAGTTGGGTTCTCAAGAAGAGGGCTATCAGGGGCTTCATCAGACGCCATGAAAATAGCTCAAGATATTGGAAATGTATGGAAGGCGGAGACGAAGCAACAGAGGAAGAGAACAACTGCTTGCCATAGACGCTGTATTTCCCAATTCTGAAAAATGGCTGCCATTGATGGATGAATTTAGCCAAGGTTTCTTCACAATGTAAAGAAGAAAAATACAAAATAATACTGTAAAAAGAAAAGGGGAAAAACAAAACATAGAAACAGAGCCCTCTCCAAAGGCCCATTTTGACAAATTTGTTTTGGGCATTTTGTAAAAGATGGAAGATGAGGCTTTTTTTTAATTTTAGTTTTTTTTTTTCTTTTTCTTTTGGAATGTTCCTTCATTTGTTCATGAAATGTAGTTGTAATTGACACTTCTTTCTATTGTTCTTTTCATCAACCATTCTTTTGGTGACAAGTCAAATCAAATCATCATTGTTTCTCATACATTGGATAATTTCCACCTAAAAAAAAGTTTCTTTTTTTTTTTTTTGGTTCAATTTAGACATATCCTATGAATCTTTAATTGATATAACACTTCCTTTGCAATTATATTTGTTTTTTTCTTTAAATGTATGAATAATCAAAATTGTCGTTACTTGTATCTCAACGTGCGAGAGTGGAGATTCAAATCTCTGATCTTTTTTTTGAATTGGGATAGAAAAAAAAGTAGTTTAACCAATTGATTTTTTTTTACAAGATTACAAAAAATAGAGTAATACTTAGTGCAATATAGGTTACACCCAGTTTCATGCATCCTTTCAATCACAAAAGAAAAAATATTAAAAAACAAAAAGCTTGTCGTATCACAACTTGTGATTGGACACTTGAGTGAGCTGCCCAAAGATAGATGCAACCCCAAATACAACCAAATATTTTTAAAAAAATTTATATGTTTGAATTATATAAGCATGTATGTTATCATCTTTAGGTATCCTCAGTGGCATATCCAATCCTTTACATAAAATTTTGATTAAAAAACGACATGAATATAGCTTAATTAGTATAAAGTTCGAATTCTAAATCCCAATAGGATTGATTAAGAAAGAGAGGAAAAAATACTTTGAGTTTCTCTCACTTGAAATGGAATAAAAAAAGACAAGTTGAAGATGAACATGAATAATCTAATAAGTTTGACCCCAATACTTAGTGAAATAATGCATGATCATTAGTATTTGTTGGCATTGGTTTGCACATGGAAGCCCCAATTATCACACTTTCATTTTAATTAATTAAATTTCAACCTTTTTCTTCTTCTTTTATGTCTTTTTTTTAAAATTTTAATTTTTAATTTGGGCTAAATTTGGGAAAACAGTTCATGACAACCACCTTTACAAACTTTCCCATTTGATTATGAGTTTCAATTTGGCATAGTTTGGCCAAACCACCATTTTCAAAATGGAAAAGCAAGAGAGAAAAAACTTCCAATTTCATCCAATTCATTTTTAATTAAATATTATAGTTTTTACCATCTATTCAATTTTTTTTTTTTTTTTTTTTTGCTAATACAACCATTATTATTATTATTATTTAAAATGTAAATCTATCTGATATAAGTTTCAAGAACGAATTGGTTTCTAGTTTGTGGTATTTGAAAATTACGCTAATAAACACTAATTTTATTATTCACCTTCTAACCATGTTTTAAAAAGTAAAGCCGAGTTTTGAAAATCAAGAAAATAGTTTTTAATGACTTTTTTTTTTTTAATTTGATGAACAAATTCATTTGTTTATTTAAAAATGTGAAAGTTACGTGAAATAAGTTTGAAGGAAAATATCATAAACCTTAAAAAAAAAAAAAATCATTATGATCATTGAGTTTTTGCACAAATTTCATTAATACACAAATAAACCATAAAATGAGTTTACTGAAACTATGTTAAATTAGTACTTAAAAAGAAAAAAAAAAACTATGGTAAAATAAACTTAAAACTCCCAAAATTTAACATAATGGTTTTCTTTTCTTAGTAAATATATAGAATGATAATAACTTTTTTTTAGAAGGATAAAATGATATACAAAATTAATATTTACTCAAAATAATATAAATATAATTGATAGAGAAAAACAAAAATACATGGCGTCGCCCGGACTCGAACCGGAGACCTTCAGTGTGTTAGACTGACGTGATAACCAACTACACCACGACACCATTGATGATAGAAACTATTCAACAAATATAATAAATTGTAAACCATCTAATGTGGGCCTGGACTGAGCCCAAAGCCCATTGATCCAAATTTCCAAATAACAAAGTTGTTTAAATTAGACGTCATTACTGTTGGTTATAGCGGGAACTTTTATGTTTTAAAATTAACGTAAATGTTTCCTATTTAGGAGATTTTCAAAAATAGAAAAATAAGGAAAATAATTTATCCAAAATAGTAAAATTTTAATCTTCTTTGATAGAGACTGATAGAAGTCTATTAGTATCTATTAGTGATAGAAATTGATAGATGTCGATAGAAATCTATTCGTGTCTATCATTTTTTTTTGCTATTTATGTAAATAGTTTGACATTTTTTCCTATATTTTTTATTTTGGTATGAGTAATATTTTTTTTTTGTTGATTTTTAATGTATTATGACTTTTTTTAGGATAAAATGAAGATATTGATTCACTCCTCATATCGATATTGAATTCATAAAAAAGTTGATAAAAATATTGACATGTTGAAGGAAATTTAATACTATGATTAATAACAATATTTATTTAAAATTAATGAAATCTCTAAACACAACTTTTTTTTTTTCTCTCCTACAACAAAGAATGTTTTCAATGTTGATAATATGTGATGTTGCCTATAAAAATGGTTCATTTTACTCTCTTTTACCAATATTTTCAAAATTGAAAACTGAAAACAAATATTTTGAAAACTTGTTTTGTTTTTAAAATTTGACTAACAATTCAAATTATTCATTCAAAATATGAAATGCATGTTCAAATTATATAAGAATATTCTAATTAGATACCTTGTAACTTTAAGTTGATTTACCCCAATTAATCTTATAACTCATTATCCCCCATTTATGTAGGTAATTTTGTAATTTGTACTCTCGACAATTCTATAAATAGAAGTTGTAAAGCTTATTTGTAAACACACCTCAATTTAGAATAATATTTTATTCTCTCCATCTCTCTTAGTTTTCTTTTCTCTCTATTTTATAATACATTATCAACACGAGTCTCTACCACTTGGGAGATTTTGTGGAGTTGATTCATTTGAATACCAAGAACGATAAAACCCTACATATTATTAAGGTATTTAAAATTAAAGTTTGAAGAAGTTGAGTACTCTATTTAAACCATATATGTGATTCATGTCTTTGTGAATTGATTGTTAAAATGTATTTGATATTAGATTTTACATTTGGTTAGATCAAACTGTAAAGTTGATATAAGTATTATGTGAGCATTGAAATTAAAATCCTTAGGCACAAGTCCAACTTGTATTAAAGTATTTGTGAGTTTTTCAACCTTATTTTCACTTTGAGATCATAATTAATCTTTAGTTGCTTGTTATGCAATTGAGTTAGGAAATTAAAAGAGATGTGATATTGTGGGTAAGAGATTTAAACAAAACTTTTGAGTTATTGTACAAACCCCTCTCTCTAGTCTCTATCACATTGTGTGCATTCCAAAGTACACTAAATTTTATCATCAATTCCATTTGTTACTTTAATTTGTCAACTGCTTATATACATATAATTATAGACGTTCTCGTCGTATTTTCAATCTCTGTCTTTTTTAATTCACTTTGGTTTTTAATAAATACTCCAAGAGCCATTTGTAGGGCTTCTGTTTAGGCATTTGATGTCATAGTTTTGTCGATGAAGTGCATTTCAATATTTTATCAATGCTTTTGGTGGGGTAACATTCAACGTGCGTAATTTATTATAGCTTTATTCCTTTGTTAAAAGATATATTTTTTTTTATTTGTTCTTATCCTATTTATGATATCATAGATGTCACAATCGATGTTATAAATTTGCATGCATCAATTTTTTTTGTGTAATGTATGTAAAATCTGTCATATATTATAAATCCTACATCTTAATTTTCTTATATTTGGAAGATTTGTTTGAGATATTTTTTTAATTAGTTTATATTTTCTATATCTTGGAATATAACTGTTATTTATGAAAAATTAAATTAGGATATTTGTTTTCTTAATTGGATTGTGACAATCAATATATGGAAACAATTAGGATCTTAAGCACTTTAACTATATTAATTTTAGATTTAAAGCATGCTTGTTCAAAATAATAACATAGGGTTTCAGAATATTACCTTTGAAGAATCCTCCAATTAGCTTCAATTTACAACTCGATTCTTCTCTCTAATACCAGTAGACCACTACAAGATCTTCCCTACTATTCTCTTGGCCTTAGATTGGATTGTGGAATCTAAAATAAGAGTTAATTTAGGAAATTTGAAGAGGAATTTCTGGTTTTGAGTCATGAACATGAGAAAACAAATTTCTCATCAACTTCCAATTGCATGAAAAATAATTCAGCAGATTGAATTTGATTTTATTCAAATTCAGCATGCAATCACTTGCATTTTAGCTTGACACCAAAACACCATGAAAGATTAGGGGAAAATTAGATGGTTTCAAAATGGGAAAATCCCACTTTGATATTTCCTTTTTTATTTTAAAAAAAATTAATGAATTTCAATTTAATCAATTCAAAATTAATTAATTTTAAAACTAATTTTAAATAAAATTAATTTTAGTTAATTAATTAAATAAATTTAATATCGAATATTAAATTATTAAATCACCAATTTCATAATCATGAATCCCTATTTATGTATTTAATATTTAAATCACATTTAAATGTTTTTCAACTCTCCAATTTCATTTAATTCAACAATTAAACGTTTAATTATCGTATATAATTGATAAATTCCTTAAACTGAATTTGAACATTTCAAATTCTCTCATCACACTATTTTAAGGTTTAGTCTGTTTATGAGCTAGTAGGGGGACTAATGAACCTATAGATCATGAGCTCCAACAATCCGAGATTAATTACCTAAACTCTTTTAATCGAATTAATCGATATTCGTTAACTATCGGGTCACTCCACTAAAGCCCAATAGCTGCACTCTTTTCACTGTAGATATATTTGTAGGGATCGTATCCTGAGCGGAAGTGTATTAATGTCTTGTATCTCAAAATTTGATTTTTGAAGAAACAAAAACAGTGTTCTAAAACAAAACATATGGAGGATAAACATATGGAATAACATGCTTTGGAGAAGGAAAGTTAAGAGAGAATCATTATTACCTTTGAAGATTCCGAGCTATATGAAAAATCCTCTTAATATTGGCATGAACTTCTTCTAAATCAAATTTGAACACAACCACGAGAATAACCTTATTATTCTCAATGATTCCAATAGAAGGATAGGTGGTATCCAACTAATTGGGAGAGAAAGAGATAGAGAGATTTCTCTTAGAGAGTAAAGAAAGGCTTTGTATTTTGGTGACTAGGGTAAATCTCACTAAAATCACTTCTTACTCTAAAAGGGTCATAAGGAAGAATTTATATAGAGAAGGGTTAACTCCTTCTCCAAGTCTTTGTCAATTTACCCTTGTGCTCAATTAATTAAATAATGTTTATTTAATTAATTAGTACATTAATTAAATAACCATCTATACATTAAATCCAATTTAACAAATATATTTAATTAACATAAATAAACATCGTATGTTTATGTGCATCACCTATCTATTCTCCAACATAATTTAAATTATAGATCACATCCATAATCAATTACATATTAATCACATTAATATACAATTTCCTCAAATTGATTTGAACAATTTAAATCATTTCTCTTTAATATCCTTTAGTGAGCTAACAAGGGGACTTGGTGGACCTACAGATCAGAAACTCCAACGATATGAGATTAATTAGCTAAATTCACTAACCAAATTAATTAATATTCATTAACTACGGGTACACTCTACTAAAGACCCACAACTGCACTCTTCTCACTACAGATATATTTCTGTATCTATGGATATAGACCAATGACAACAAGTTAGTTCTTTACGAGTGTTTATAACACCATTTGGGTAAAATTACCATTTTACCCTTGGGTTATCTCTGTATCCTTAAGTACTAGTGCTCCTCTAATAAACAATTTGTTTATGATCCAAATAACAAACATAAACCCTTATCGGGCCAATAAGAGGGTATGATTCTTTGTTCAAGTTCCGGAGACACCAATTAAGAGAACATTCATCTACTTACCTTGAAGTCGGAAATGAGTGAATTCCATCTTGTATTATTATGTTCTCAACTCGTCCTTCAATCTTGTCCCCAAAATGGTAGGCTTATTGAGTCAACGAATTGGCCACTATCGCTCATACAAATCAAAGGACAATCCCTCGTGAATAGGAGTTCATAATACACTCAGGATTAATACTAAGTTGCGTAGGTCATCCAATTGAAATATGAACAAAACTAGTTAACAGTGTTACATCTAGTGGTTACTATTTCGCAATCGAGTCTTACGCAAACTCATTACATAGGATACCCCATTCGCATGTCACCTACACAATCTCTATTATCACAATAGAGATGTTGGAGTTTATATCCTAAATCTCATGTATCTTGTGGTTTGTAAAGACGAATTAGATATCTAATAAAATAAGAGGTATTTTATTGACATTTAAACTGCATTAATTCAATCCAATAAACTAAGATTCAAGGTTATCTGATGAAACTTAAACATGTATGTGGAGATACATTGGTGAATCATGTTTAAGTGATAATCTAAATGATTTGTAGTATATGGATAAGGCTGGGTACCTTATCCTTGTGAACTATGAATACGACCCGCTTTGTAGATGTTATAATTGTTGTAAAGTGCTATAAATGATTTAATCCTGATCATTCATGTGGAGATATGCGAGCGGAAGTATTCAATACAAAGAGTTTGTATATGACCGAACCGCGAAATGAATAATCTATTTTTATAATACTGTTGCTAGAAGAAACTTACATTTCACTAGGATAACCATAGGTGACTTGACCTTAATCCTGAGTGAATTGTGAACTCCTATCTATGAGGGCGATCCTTTGATTTGTATGGGTGAGAGTAGTCAGATTAGTCGACTCAACAAGCCTACCATTTTAGAGATTTGTTCGAATAGGGAGTTGGGAACATAGCTACACAAGATGGAATTCACTTCTTCTCGTCTTCAGAGGAAGTAGATAAATTGCTCCCTTAATAGTTAATTATGGGTCTTGAACATTGAGGCCTCAAAGCACTGGCCCAAGAGGCGTTGTTTATAGTTGGACTATAAACTATTTGTTCATTAGAGGGATCAATGGTACTTAAGAAGTTAGATATAACTATAGGGATAAAAAGGTAATTTGACCCAATTGTAGTTATGAGTGATTTGTGAAAGGTTGACTCATTGTTGATTGGTTATATACATGGACACAAAAATATATCTACAGTGCGAAGAGTGCAACTATCGGTCTTTAGTGGAATGCCCGGTAGTTTATGAACATGGATTAATTTAACTAAAGAGTTTAATTAATTAATCTCATATCATTGAAGCATCTAATATGTAGGTCCATAAGGTTCCCTTATTAGCCCACTAAAGGAAAAAAGAAATGATTTGAAATGTTCAAATCAATTGATGGAATAACATATTAATGAGATTAATATGATATGGTTAATTATAGATTGGATCTATAATTAAGAGAAAAATATTTGAATAGGATTCAAATATTGAATTCTTATGAATTAGATTCATAAAGAATTAATTAATTAATTTTGAGAGGTGGAGGCAAATAAACATATAATATTAATTAATTAATTAAATATATATTAAATTGGATTTAATATAGTTATTTAATTAATGAGCTAATTAATTAAATAATGGTTATTTAATTAAATTAGTCTTAAACGTAATATTAGAAATGAAGGAAATCAAACATGAGGATTTCCATGAGCAACGGAAGAGATCATTCCAAATTCCATTCGAATTGAACATAAAAAAATACAGTCTAAAACGGAAACTAACAGGTCATGCACAACACGAAATTATAACATGCTAACAAGAATATCAAAGGATAGAGTATGCGTATCTTTGAAGAAACATTCTTCACGAATCCCTCGATCAGTTCAATGCGTCCAAGAACAGCAACATGAACGCAACAAACATAATGCTACCAACAACACAAACACAATGAACGACCAACAGCTCCTCGAACCAATCGAGTGTTACTCGATTCATGAACTGAGTGAGGACACCACTACAATGGTTACCTTGATATTATCAGTGTGAGAATCAAGGAATTTGTAGGCTCTGTATGATCTTGGCTTGAGGATGAGACTGGAGGACTACGATCGTGTAGACGATCGAGCAAGTGGGAGATAAGATGCTGTCTATCGTATAGATGAAGTGCCCGATCGTGTAGTAAATGGCAGCCTATCGTATAGACTATGCCACTCGATCGTTTAGCTACGATCAGCTGGATGACTATCGTATAGTCAAAGCTACACGATTGTTTAGTCTCTGATTGTTATCGCTTAGTGAAACACTTTCACTTGATAGCTTATCCGTGAGTCACTTTCCGAATGAAGTAACTCTCTAATTTTAGGAAACCATTTTTCCTTTATATCTCACGGTTACCATAAAACCACCAATAACCTCCCATTTAATCGGTTATTAGAGAAAAAGAAATTAATTATTATATAATCAATATATTATAAATAAATATGATAACCAACTTACCATATTATATTTATAAACTATAGTTTTGATATTTCATCTCATGAAACATACAAACCATAATTCTTTTTCTATTTTATGGTACTTAATGTAAATCATATTTACATTAATCTTCCACTTGATGTGTCTCATACATCACACCAATTATATCATATATAATTGAATTTCCTCTTGTTAATTTGAACATTTCAAAACCCCAAGAACCGATTATCAACTTGAATCTATTGAGCTACCAAAGGGACCTTATGAACCTGTAGCTTGAAGCTCCAACGGTACGTGAATAACTGACTAAACTCTTTAGTCATGAGATCCACCATCCGTTAACTGTCGGGTACTCTACTAAAGACCGACAGCTGCACTTTTCTCACTATAGATATATTTCTATGTCCATATCAACCAATCAATAGTGCGATAACCCTTCACAAATCGTTCTTATGGGTCCTCTCTTCCAAAGAGAGGATGTAACCACTATGTTCAAAACTCGGAATCAACCCTTAAGGGAGTAATCTATTTATTTACCCCTGCTTCGGGGAAAGAGTGAATTCCATCTTATGTAACTGATTTCCCAGTTCTCTAATCAGATAAATCCCCAAAAAGGTAGGCTTGTTGAGTTGCAATTTGGCACTCTCACCCATACTAATCAAAGGACCACCCTCAAAGGGAGAAGTTCTCAAAATACTTAGGACTAAGGTCATGTCACCTATGGTCGTTATAGTGAGATGTAAGTCTCAATTATCAACGACGTTATATAAAGAGACTAGTCATCTCGTGGTCTGGTCTTATACAAACTCTTTGTATAGGACACCCCCGCTCGCATGTCTCCACATGAATGGTCAGGATCAGACCATCTGTAGTAATCACAACACTTGTAAACCTCTACAAAGCAAGTCATATCCGTAGTGTCACCATGATAAGGTATCCCTTCTTTATCCTTATACTACAGACCTTTTAGGTTATTACTTAAGGCATGATCCACTTGTATATCTCATATACATGCTTAAATTTACATACAATAACCACGAATCTTTGTTTATTGGATATGAGTAAATGCAAATAAAATAACTCTTATTTAATTAATAACAATGTGTACAAAGTTTACAAACTACGAGACTCTGAGAGAATTAGGACACCAATCCCAAAAAACTCCTACTTGTCCTAATGCCTCGGGAGACTAATGTACAATACATGAAAAAAAAAGTATAATATACAATAAACTAGGGCATACTCTTGAAGGAAATCAAACACGAGGATTTCCATGAGCAGCTGAAGGATCTTTCCAAATTACAATCATATATGAACTTTACAATTACAATTACAAACAGAAACATGCGGTTGTGGGAAATACAGAAATTACAGTATGCTATACAATAGATCAATGACAAGAAATAACAAACCTTTGTAGACTCATCTTTTAGTTTCTTGATCACGAACACTCAATCACAGCAACACAAGAACGTTTGTCCAACACGACCCTACACTACACAAACACCGCACACTCGAACTAAGCGATTACCAAGGTCACGAACACCCCGAACTCCGGAACGGCCTTCACAGAACCTCGACAGTGTCAGGTTGAGTATGACACTACCAAGAAGGTTACCTTGGTATTATCGGTATGGGAATCTAGAGGGTGGGCTCTGTGTGGACTTGGTTAGAGGCAGAAATGTGAAGGAACCACAATCGTGAAACGATTGAGCAAATGAGAGATGGAATAACTTATCGTATAGGACGATGTCCAATCGTTTAGGAAAAGCTAATGCGATTGTCTAGCAAAAGCTATGGGATCGTTTAGCTCATCGCTTAACTGAATGCCTAATCGCTTAAGAACCATCCACGATCGTTTAGCTAACTTCAGCTGTTGCTTAGTAAAAATCTAATTTACTCGACAACTTCACCATGAGATATCTGAGATTGGAAATCTCAAAATAATTTTTGCAAAAATATTTTTCTTTTTTTTTTCTTACTAAATTAGGAGAACATTTTTCCTTTTTATCTCACAGTTACCATGAAACCACCAATACCTCCCACTCAATGGTTATTAGAGAAAAATAGATAATTATCCAATAATAAATATTATTAATAAATATTAAATGATAACCTAACTTACCATAAGATATTTATAATATTAGTTTTATATTTCATTTCATGAAACATACAAACCATAGCTTTTTTTCTATTCCATGTCTCTTAATGTAAATCTCATTTACATTAATCATTCTTTGATATATCTCATACACCCAAGCGATCATATCATATTTAATCTAATCACCTCTTGTCAATTTGAACATTTCAAATCAATACCAAGATAACTGATGCTCACATTGAATCCATTGAGCTACCAAGCGGAATCTTATGGAACCTATAGCTCGAAGCTCCAACGGTAAATGTGAATATACTGAACTAAACTCCTTATCACGGATCCACCATTCGTTAACTGCCAGGCACTTCACTAAAGACCGACAATTGAACTCTTCTTACCACAAATATATTATATGTCTATCTTAACTAATCAACAGTGCGACAACCCTTCACAGATCGCTCGTAAGTACAACTCAGCCAATAACTGTTTTGCCCCTGTAGGTACATCTAACTCCTTAAGTACCACTGATCCCTCTAAGGAACATAAGTCATAGTTCTACTATGATTGAGTCCTCTCTTCTAAAGAGAAATTATGACCACTATGTTCAAGCCCCGGAATCAGTTCTTAAGAGAGCAATATATCTACTTACCCCTACTTCGGAGAAAGAGTGAATTCCATCTTGTGTAATTGAGTTTCCAGCTTCCAAATCAGACAATTCCCTAAAAAGGTAGGCATGTTGAGTTGGCAATCTGGCCACTCTCACCCATACTCATTAAAGAACCACCTTCAAAGGCAGGAGTTCCTAAAACACTTAGGATTGAGGTTATGTCACCTATGGTCGTTTAGGTAAGATGTAAGTCTCTAGTATCAACGGTGTTATATACAGAGTCTAGACATCTCGTGGTCCGGTCTTATACAAACTCTTTATATAGAACACCCTCACTCACATGTCTCCACATGAATGGTCAAGTTCTACCATCTGTAGTAGTTTACAACACTTGCAAACCTCTACAAAGCGGCCCATATCTGTAGTGTCACCAGGATTAGGTATCCCACCTTAATCCTTATACTACAGACCTATTTAGGTTATCACTCAAGGCATGATCTACTTGTATATCACATATACATGCTTAAGTTTACATAAGATAACCATGGAGCTTTGTTTATTGGATACGATTAAATGCTAGAATGAAATAGCAGTTATTTTATTCATAAAACAATGTGTATAATTACAAACAACGAGACTCCGGGAGAATTAGGACACCAGTCCCAACAATTTACCACTCGTCCTAATGCCTCGGGAGACTAATGTACAATACAATATAAAACATATACAATATACAATATACTAGGGCATACCCCAATATCATCTCCCAGTTGCCCTAGACAAGGTGTCGCATGTCCCGCAGACCCAGACTCTCTAGGTGACCATCGAACACTTTAGCCGTGAGAGCCTTTGTAAAGGGATTAATAACGTTATGCTCCGACGCAATCTTCGTGACTATCACATCACCACAATGCACAATCTCCCTGATCAAATGGTATTTTTCCTCTATATGCTTACCCCGATGATGACTTCGAAGCTCCTTCGAATTTGCCACAGCCTCGTTGTTATCACAATATAGAGTGATAGGCAAATCCATATTTGGAATAACTTCCAAATTTGAAATGAATTTCCTCAGCCAAACAGCTTCCTTAGCTGCTTCACAAGTGGCTACATATTCGACTTCCATAGGAGTCCGTGATGCATCCTTGCTTGATGCTTCGCCACACTACAACCTCTCCATTCAAAGTGAACACTGACCTCGATGTCGATTTACGAGAATCTTTATCAGTCTGAAAGTCAGAGTCATGTATCCTGTAAGGACCAGATCCTTATCTTCATACACGAGCATGTAGTCCCTCATTCTCCGAAGATACTTGAGGATCGTCTTGACCGCCGTCCAGTGATCAAATCCTAGATTGGACTGATACAGACTGACATTCCCTATTGCATAGCAAATGTCGGGGCTGGTACATAACATTGCATACATTAAGCTTCCTGCAGTTGAAGCATAGGGAATCCACCTCATATCATCAACCTCTTGAGGTGTCTTAGGACATTGATCCTTAGACAAAATGATTCCATGCCTGAAGGGTAATAAGCCTCTCTTGAAATCTTGCATCTTTCATTTGGAACTAGGCAGCTAGCCATTTTTTTAATGTCAGTCAGATACCCTACATCGCTCCTAATGAGTAGGATATCATCCACATACAGTACTAGGAAAGTTATTGAGCTGTTGATGATCTTCTTATAGACACAAGGCTCATCAACGTTCTGATCAAAACCAAACGAATTGACCGTAGTGTCAAATCTGATGTTCCATGATCTAATGCTTGTTTCAGCTCATAAATGGACCTATTAAGCTTGCAAACTTTTTGCTCTTGATCTGGAACTATGAACCCCTCTGGTTGAGTTATATAGATGGTCTCCTCAAGATTACTATTAAGAAAAGTAGTCTCGATGTCCATTTTCCATATTTCATAATTATAAAATGTGGTTATAGATAGGAGTATCCGATAGACTTGAGCATGATAACAGGTGAGAAAGTTTCCTCATAGTCAACTCTCTCGACCTGGGTATAACCCTTTGCCACGAGTCGAGCCTTAAAGGTTTACACATTTCCATCTACACCTCTCTTTCGCTCATAGATCCACTTACACCCAATAGGTCTTACTCGATCAGGCGAATCAACAAGCTCCCATACATTATTGAAGTACATAGACTCCATTTCTTGGTTCATAGTTTTAACCCATTCATCCTTGTCAACATCTTCCATTGCTTTCTGAAAAGACAACGGATCCTCGACCTCATCATTCAAAATGACGTTTTGGGCTTCATTAAAACCCATGTAGCGATTCGGTGGGTTTATAACCCCCCCATTACGTCGAGGCAATCTCAACTTTTGAGCAGGTTGACTAGATGTATCGACCTCAACAACCCTTGTAGAAATCTCAACTCTTGTTGAACCCTCAGCGGTCTCAGTCTCACTAGAAATCTCACGCAAAATGAGCTTACTCCGTGGCTTATGATCCTGGATGTGGTCTTCTTTCAAGAAGATAGCATTTGTAGAAACAAACATGTTGTTCTCACTTGGATCATAGAAGTACCCACCTCTCGTTTCCTTGGGGTAGCCTACAAAGAGGCAAACCTTCGAATGCGGTTCCAACTTCTTTGGGTTAGTCACTAGCATATGTGTCGGACAACCCCATATCCTGAAGTGGCGTAAACTACCTTTACGGCCTCTCCATAACTCAAAAGATGTTTCAGAAACACTTTTCGACGGAATGTTGTTCAGGATATAACATGCAGTCTCCACTGCAAAACCTCAAAACGAGTTTGGAATATGAGCATAACTCATCATAGACCAAACTATATCCAACAAGGTTTTGTTTCTTCTTTCTGATACATCATTCTGCTGAGGTGTACCTGGGGCCGAGAGTTGGGGCGCAATCCCATGTTCTATCATATAGTTCTGGAATTAGAGGTCCATATACTCTCCACCACGATTAGATCGTAATGTTTTTATCTTCTTACCTAACAAGTTTTCAATTTCAACCTTATACTCCTTGAACTTGTTAAGGGATTTAGACTTACGTTACATTAGGTAGAGATACCTGAATCTTGAATAATCATCTATGAAAGAGATGAAATATTCTTACCCACCCCGAGCTCTAACATTAATCGAACCACAGAGGTCTGAATGTACAAGCTCCAAAGGCTTCCTTGGCTCTATAACTTTTTCCAGTAAAAGGTTATTTGGTCATCTTGCCTTCGAGGCATCTTTCATATACCAGCAAGGTGTTTTCTTCTAAACTCTTTAGAAGTCCACTTTTCACCAACTTCTCAATCCTATTGAGGTTGATGTGACCTAACCTTAGATGCCAAAGATAAGCGTTTTCCTTAGGAGAAATCTTTGATCTTTTAGTTTTTGTTGTTGTACTGAAACATTCAGTGTTAAACAAGGCTTTTATGACTAACGGCCTTAGTACATATAAGTTACTTTCCATTGAACCATAACTAATCTCCATTCCATTCTTGAAAATAAACACTTTATTCTCAGAAAAGGAGACAGTATACCGTTGTTCAATGAGACAAGAAACCGAGATTAAGTTCCTCTTAATATGAGGAACTACGAAAACATTATCTAGTAACAGATAACGTTTCTTGTCAACAAATAACTTCAACCTGCCTACAGCAATAGCTGACACAACCTCACTAGTACTGACTCGTAGAGTCATCTCTCCCTATGGCAACGTTTGCCAGGAACTGAATCCTTGGTAAAAGGAACTGACATGATTGGTAGCACCTGAATCTAAGATCTAGGAAGAATCATCATTCTCTACCAAACACGTCTCCAAGACCAATAAATTAAATTTACTGTATTTCCTCCTCTTTTGAAGAGTAGTGGGATCAGTGTCAGAACAACTGACACTACTAGTTTTGTCATCCATCCCTTAGTGCTCGATAAGTAAGAGCTGACATTCAAACATATCTTACAACGAGTTCAAGATCTCGCGTGCAATGATCATGTGCTCAACCCTTTTGGCCAAAACATCAGGTATGTTAGCCAAAATGTGAAGTCGGGCCAATGAATTATCCTTCATCCATACCTCATATGCATTGCGAACACTTCGCGGTATATCAAGGGTTGGGGCTTGAGGACCTTCCTCAACCATGACAAATTCGAGGTCGTTTGCCATGAAACACGTTTCACACGATTCTTTCCACTGTATGTAACCGATCATATTAAAAGCACTAAACGGAAATACTAACGAGTTGCTGAAAAGAAAAACACATTGACCTACGTTAGGTTTTAAACAAATACCCATTGTAAAACAAACAACATCCAATAAGGTTTTAGCAAAACTAATATAAACCCCATGTGACATCTAGTTTCACAATGACACTTCAAAGGTTTAGGACAAAAGTCGCCAAAGGGAGGTCAATTATCCCTCCTCTGAATTGAGAAGTTCTCAACTAGTCAGTAATATCATAACAACTCTTCTTCCTATAATGACTAGCCACCAATGATTTAGCCAAGAGATCATTAACTTACTTAAAAATCTCCTGTAAGTATGACCCGCCAGTTTAGGCCTTAGAGATCTGCCCCAAACAGCCAATCCGAAGGGAAAAAATTTGATTGGGACAAAACCTAAAGCGACCCTATCCATTTCTGGAGTTCAACTTGATCTTGACCAACTGCACAAATCCCATCCGAAGGGGGACGCTCCCAGGCCGCCATGAAAGAGTACAGAATGATCTCAAGGTGTGAACTAATGATAGAGACCATAAGATGTGTTGACACACACCCATCACCCACTTACTATAAATACTCTTTTCGTCTACCTTGATATTGACTCATGCAAACACCATCCGAAGGGGGATGCTCCCAGGGTACTACGAGGCCAACCATAAATCTCATGATGTGAACATTCAGAGAGAAACATAAGTGGAATCATAGACATATAAGATACATCTCTTCCTCCCACTGAGTATTTTATAACCTAGGGTTTAGTTTACTTAGAAAAAACACGGCTAAGGATTTTAACTAAGTGACTTTTAGGTTTGCCCAATAGTAACTTTTACCTTGGATAGTTAAACAACTTTTGATCATCATCCATTAAACTCTTTAACAGATTCTTTGATCAATTGTCACATGCTTGTAGAAAATTTATCTAATTCACCTTTCTAGGTAGGTTCCCAGGTAGGGGTGTTCTGTTTCCGTCAGCTTAAGAACCCCAGCCTAGACAGAACCTGCCTTAGACAAAAGGTCCCTTGTAGATAGATTTAAAACAAATTTAATCTTTTATGCCAATCAATTTAATCCTATTAAACCAATTTTAAAAGATTAATCTAGGTTACTAAACTTTTAGAACCATTTGAACTTAGGTCTATCTGAATCCAGTTTTAAAACCGTTTTAAAAAAATTGAGTTCACCCTAAGTCCACATGCAACTCTTTCTTATCGATTTTAATTCTAAGTTCCTTTATAACACTTATAAACAGAAACAACCAAAACCACAATGCAAAGATAATACATGAAGGCATTCATAACGATTATAAACAGTCTAAGTGTCATGCTCAATGCATTGTTCATTCATTGCTACTTCTTTTATATAATGCTTATACAAAACAACAATGAAACAAGCATAACATTTATAATAAAAGGATGATGCATGAATATGCTCACTGTATGCAAAATATAACTCTTATATTTCATGATGCATGTGCATGTTTTCACGTAATTTCTTTATATAATATTATAACACTTATAATACATGATGCATGAATAATTGCACAATCTAAGGTGAGTTTTTAAACTATATGTCAAACACTTTACCATATAAACACCATACATTACATGTATAATAAACAAATGGATGAACCAGGTAAAATTGCCTCAAATTCACAAAATAAAAGCTAACTATTAAAAAACCAAGGAATCTTCGATTCAAACAGGCGAACCGAGTCTTGAACCATCCGGACGAAGCAACGCATTTCCAATCATCGTGCACCAAACTCCCCACGATTGTCTAAACGAAAGAACAAACGCTTTGCTCTATCGTTTACCACGCTTCCAGAGTGAAATGATCATTTAGCAACGATCGTATACCTTTTACTAAGCGATGAAGCCCGAGGTACACGATCGCCTAGCGCGCTCCACACAACGTCAGCCTTACGCGATCGTCTAAACGACTACGATGCGACAAAGCACCATCACCTAACTGATCGCTTAGCGAGCACATTTGTATCGTATACCGCGTGATCGTGTAGGCAGTAACTAAGTGATGAAGCAAGCTAACTACACGATCGTCTAGCGCACACCTTTTACTAAACAATGAGCATCATATGCTCCCACTATGATCGTCTACCTCCAGCATCTACGCGATCAGGCAACCAAAGCTACACGATAGAGTAAACGATTTACCCTATTTAGCAGTAAATACTACACGATCGTATAGAAAAATCTACACGATCGCTTAGATAAATCCCAATGATCCTTTACCTTAGGCTACAAAATATGACCAATTATTGGTCTTCTTCCTTGTTAAGAACTACATCTCCATGCTTCAAAACTTCATCATGAACGACTCGACAAACTCAAACTCTTTGAATTATAGACTCGATTGCATGTTAATTACGCCCAAAAACACAGAGGCCCTTATAAATTAACACTTTGTAATTGAAGAAAGCTTTAACCAAAGGCAATTAAGCCCCAAAAAATTCATCAACTCCATCCATAAAAGCATTTAACAATTTAACACAAATGTAGAAACCCATCAAGACTGTAAAAGAAGTACAAAACAGAATTGAAATTTGGAATATCAAAACAACCTGGCTCTAATACCAATTGAAGGAAATCGAACACGAAGATTTCCATGAGCAGCGGAAGGATCTTTCCAAATTACAATCGTATATGAACTTTACAATTACAATCACAAACAGAAACATGCAGTTATGCGAAATACAGAAATTACAATATGGTATACAATAAATCAAGGACAAGAAATAACAAACCTTTGCAGACTCATCTTTTAATTCCTTGATCACGAACGCTCGATCACAACAACACATGAACGTTCGTCCAACATGACCGCTACATTGCACGAACACCGCACGCTCGAACTAAGCGATCACCAAGGTCACAAACACCCCGAACTCCGTGAACGGCCTTCACAGAACCTCGACAGTGTTGAGTTGAGTATGACACCACCAAGAAGGTTACCTTGGTATCCTCGGTGTGAGAATCCAGGGGGTGGTCTCTATGTGGACTTGGTTAGAGGCAGAAAACCGGTGGAACCACAATCATGTAAATGATTGAGCAAGTGGGAGATGGAATAACCTATTGTATAGGTCGATGAATCGTTTTGGAAAAGCTATGTGATCGTCTAGAAAAAGCTATGCTATCGTTTAGCTCATCGCTTAGTTGAATGTCTATCGCGTAAGAACACTCCATGATCGTTTAGCTAACTTCAAGCTGTCGCTTAATAAATCTAATTTACTTGACAACTTCATCGCGAGAATTTTTCGAGATTAGAAATCTAAAAAAAAAAAAAAATTGTAAAATCCTTTCCTTTTATCTCATGGTTACTATAAACCACCAATAACCTTTCACTCAATTGGTTAGAGAAAAAGAGATAACTATCCAATAATTAATATTATTATAAATATAAATGATAACTAACTTATCATAATATATTTCTAACCTATAGTTTTAATATTTCATTTCATGAAACAAACAAACCATAGCTCTTTTTCTATTCCATGGCTCTTAATGTAAATCTCATTTACATTACCCCTCCACTTGATGTATCTCATACACCACACCGATCATATCATATTTAATCTAATTACCTATTGTCAATTTGAACATTTCAAATCAACGCCAAGAACTGATCCTCAACTTGAATCCATTGAGCTATTAAGGGGACCTTATGGACTTGTAGCTCAAAGCTCCAAAAGTACGTGAATAACTGACTAAACTCTTTAGTCATGGGATCCACCATCCGTTAACTGCCAAGCACCTCACTAAAAACCGTCAGCTGAACTCTCCTTACCATAAATATATTATGTGTCCATCTTAACCAATCAACAGTGCAACAACTCTTCACAGATCGCTCGTAAGTACAGCTCGGCCAATAACTGTTATGCCCCTGTAGTTGCATCTAACTCCTTAAGAACTACTGATCCCTCTAATGAACATAAGTCATAGTTCTACTATGACTGAGTCCTCTCTTCCAAAGAGAAGTTGTGGCCACTATGTTCAAGCTCTGGAATCAACCCTTAAGGGAGAAATCTATCTACTTACCCCTGCTTTGGGGATCACTCCATCTTGTGTAATTGAGTTCCCAGCTCCTAAATCAGACAAGTCCCTAAAAAGGTAGGTATGTTAAGTTGGCAATCTGGCCACTCTCACCCATACTAATCAAAGGACTGCCCTCAAAGGCAGAAGTTCCTAAAACACTCAGGATTGAGGTTATGTCACCTATGGTTGTTTAGGTGAGTTATAAGTCTCCAGTATCAACGCCGTTATATACAGAGTCTAGAAATCTCGTGGTCCGGTCTTATACAAACTCTTTGTACAAGACACCCCCGCTCGCATGTCTCCACATGAATGGCAGGATCTACCATCTGTAGTAGTTTACAACACTTGCAAACCTCTACAAAGCGGGTCATATCTGTAATGTCACCAAGATCCGGTGTCCCACCTTAATCCTTATACTACAAACCTATTTAGGTTATCACTTAAGGCATGATCCATTTGTATATCACATATACATGCTTAAGTTTACATAAGATAACCATGGAGTTTTGTTTATTGGATATGAGTAAATGCTAGAATGAAATAATAGTTATTTTATTCATAAAATAATGTGTATAATTACAAACAACGAGACTCCAGGAGAGTTATGACACTAATCCTAATAACTCTATACCCTAGTATCATCTCCCACTTGCCCTAGACAAGATGTCGCATGTTCCGGAGACCCAAACTCTCCAAATGATCTCGAACACTTTAGCCGTGAGGGCCTTTGTAAACGGATCAACAACATTTTGCTCCGATGTGATCTTCGTGACTATCACATCACCGCGATGCACAATCTCCCTGATCAAATGATATTTTCGTTCAATATGCTTGCCTCTATGATGACTCTGTGGTTCCTTTGAATTTGCCACAACCCCGCTGTTATCACAATAGAGAGTGATTGGTAAAGACATATTTGGAACAACTTCCAAATCTGTAAGGAACTTCTTAAGCCAAATAACCTCTTTAGCAGCTTCACAAGCGGCTACGTATTCGACTTCTATAGTGGAGTTCACGATGCATCCTTGCTTGATGCTTCACCAAACTACAACCCCTCCATTCAGAGTGAACACTGACCATGATGTCAATTTCTGAGAATCTCTATCAGTTTGAAAGTCAGAGTTTGTGTATCCTGTAAAGATCAAATCATTATCTCCATACACGAGCATGTAGTCCCTTGTTCTCCGAAGATACTTGAGGATTGTCTTGACCGTCGTCCAGTGATCAAATTCCCGATTGGATTGATACCGACTGACAATCCCTTCTGCATAGCAAATGTCGAGTCTGGTACACAACATTGCATATATTAAGCTTCCTACAGCTGAAGCATAGGGAATCCGTCCCATCCCCTCAACCTCTTGAGGTGTCTTAGGACATTGATCCTTAAACAAAACAATTCCATGCCTAAAGGGTAATAAACCTCTCTTGGAATCCTGCATTCTATACCTGATCAACATTTGATCAATGTACGATGCATGAGACAAGTCCAACCTGTCACACCCCACCCAAGCCCGAGGAGAGGCCTGAAGGACTGCAGATATCACCCTTTTGTGATACCTACTGCCCAACTAAAACCTATTTACTCTTAGTAAATTTTAAGTCAAGGAATAAACAACAACTGGTTTAATTAGGCCCAATTTATTACAACAATGTAATGTTTATATAACTCCAAGACTTGTCTATAAATTTTACATCAACAACTCTAAAACCCCGAAAGCGTGACTGTGGCTTTTGGTAGAACTTGACCTTAGCATCACCCTGAAACTCCTCATCTTTTGCTATCTGGGAAGAAAAAACATGAAAGAAAAGAATGAGCTTCAAAAAGTTCAGTGAGTGTAAACAACGTCTAGAGTCCATTTCAACTTATAAATAACAAGTATATCATATATACGAGGTTAATACTCAAATCTCAGCCTTGAATGAGTCTAATCTCTACCTACACATACGGTAGATAGTTAACTGTTACTAATCATAAACGTTTACTCTTTTGCGTTCCCCTTTGTTTCCTATGTGCACATAGCTCCCCGCTTATGGGCTCAGAAGCTAGGCCTGCCCGACCTTTGACCATCCCATACGAGGTTCCTCCCATAGGCTCAATAACTAGACCTCTCGATCCCCTGACTATCCTGTGAGGTTCTACTTCGGGTTCTGGAACTAGGTCAATTGACCCTCTGACCATCCCAATCATATAATCTCATTCTCATGCTAATTACTCATTCATAACATAAGCATATAAATATACTCTAAAAGATATGCTTTAATACTTAAAGGAAATTACCACTTACCTTGGTAAGATAGGAACCTCTCTCTCCAGAAGTTCCTTGATTACCTCGGCTCCCTTTTGAACCATAAATTCCAGATTCAACATAAAGCTCAGATTACTCATAGTTATAAGCCTTATTTCAAGATACTTACTTCTACAAATATGCTCTAAAATGTCTCAGAAAACTTATCTTAAACTATTAGCTCCGAAATCCTCGTGGTTTGGCTAAAATCCTCAAAACATCAAGATTGGCTCAAGCTTACTCGACAGCTAAACCCTTCTGCCTTTCCTTCACTCTACAGTCTGATTCCTTGGATATTCTTCTACGACAGCCCTAACTTGAAAACTAGTCTCTTATAGCTTTCAGATGGCTTTGAAATCACTCAAAACGCATGATTATTTTGGGGGAAATCCTCGTCCCAAGTTGATGCTACTTCCAGACTTCACTGTTCGACAGCATCTCCTCCTCTTGGAACTTCATGATCAACGCACGGTCTTGCTACCAATGCATGCCCTTCATGATCAATGCATAGTCTCCTTCAAATATACCTCTAGCACTCTTCTTTACGTTCTTTGAAGAGTATTTGGCTTATCAATTGAAGAGACATCTTGTGGTGGTATTTATAGGCTAAAAGAACCGATCCTTCTCATCTTTACTAAGCTTCAATACAAGACAACTTTTACTTTAGAATGGTTGCACTATGCTATCCACCACCTTCTTCCTTGTCATTCATCTACTTTTATGCCACTCACCTGTTTGAGTTGTCTTCCTCATGCATAAGACTCTCTTTGCATGAAACTCTATTTGTCCAGCTCCTACTAACTCAAGCTCAATCTTCTTTCGGTACAACCATTTTTTCGAGTGAGCTCATCAGCCTTGCGTAATGCAAGCCTCTGCATCGCTCCATCGTTTAGTCCATCGTGTAGCTCTTGCACATCATCGCTTAGCTTCATCGTCTAACGAATCTCTCACTGTCGCTTAACATTCAGCCCTCTCGTTGTTGCCAATCGTCTAGTGTTTGCATCCCATCGCTTAGCACTTATGCCCCATCGTGTAGCTCAATTGTTTAGTGATATCTCGCTCTCAACGATCTCGTTGATGCTCATCGTTCAGTGCATGGCCTATCACATAGCTTCTGCACCTATCGTTTAGCTTCATCATGTAGCATTGATGCCTTATTGTCTAACACGTCTACTTATCGTGTAGTGTCCATCGCCCAACGTCTGCGTCTATTGCGCAACGGCCATCATCTAGCATTTTGCCTATCATGTAGTGCTTATTTCTTTCACCCAGCGCTCGCGCCTAACACACCTTCTAGCATCTAAGCTTATCGTCTAGCACCCGCTCATCGCTTAACGCTATCATCTAGTGCCATCATCTAGCTTCTACATTTATCGTCTAGCGCCTACACTGATCGTATTGTGCCATGTCTATCGTGTAACTCCGTCGTCTAGCGCATCACTTCACATCGTTTAGCACCACTTGAAGCTACATAATCGTCTAGCGCATCACTCAGCACCCGTACATAGCTATATGATCGTTCACTCAGTGCCTTACGCTCATTATCTCGTTCTCTCCTCTCTCACTCACATATCCTCAACGCATGAGCAACCCTTAGCAACACCTCTTACCAACTTTGGCCAACATGCGTCCAACCTCACAAATGCATGGTTGCCCTTAGCTTCAATGTTTAACTCTTCTAACGTCTACTCAGCCTCATCTCATGCGTTAACACTAAACACATGGTTTCTTTTGACTTTACACAACCAAATTTTCATTAGTTAAGACTTATCTCAAAGCTACTCAAGGAAAATCTATTCAACACTTAGAAATTTCCTTCTCTTTAACATAGGATTTAACTTTCACTTAGTTAATTCCCTTAATTTCCTGCTTACGTAAGGAAATTGAAATCCGAGTTTCACACAACCTCTTGTTCTTACGATCCAGAATGAATTAGATCCCTAGAACATATTGCGCCTCTCCCAAATATATTTGGAATTGGGCGACTAGCCACTTCTTAATGTCAGTCAAAAAGCCTACATCATTCCTAATGAGTAGGATATCTCATCCACATATAGTACCAGGAAAGCTACTAAGCTGTTGGTGATTTTCTTATAGACACAAGGCTCATCAACGTTTTGATCAAAACCAAATGATTTGATCGCACTATCAAACCTAATGTTCCACGATCTAGACACTTGTTTCAGCCTATAAATGGACCTATTAAGCTTGCAAACTCTTTGCTCTTGATCCGGAACAATGAACTCTTCTGGTTGAGCCATGTAGATGGTCTCCTCAATATTACCATTAAGAAAGGCAGTTTTGACGTCCATTTGCCATATATCATAATCATAAAATGTGGCTATGGACAGGAGTATCCTGATAGACTTCAACATGACAACAGGTGAGAAAATTTCCTCATAGTCCACTCCCTTAACCTAGGTATAACCCTTTGCCACGAGTCTAGCCTTAAAGGTTTGCACATTTCATCTACACCTCGTTTTCACTTGAGATCCACTTATACCCTATAGGTTTTACGCGATCAGGTCAATCCACAAGTTCCCAGATATTATTGAAGTACATAGACTCCATTTTCTGATCCATGGCTTTAATCCACTCATCTTTGTCAACATCCTCCATTGCTTGCTTATAAGACAATGGATCCTCAACCCCATCATCAGATGTGATTTTTTGGGCTTTAGTCAAATCCATATAGCGATCCGACATGTTCATAACCCTCCAATTACGTCGAGGCAGTCTCAACTCTTGAGATGGTTGACTAGATGTACCGACATCAAAAACTTTTGTTGATCTATCAGTCTATTCAACAATTCTTGTTGAACCCTTAGTAGTCTCACTAGAAATCTCATGTAAAACAAGCTTACTTCGTGGTTTATGATCCCGGATGTGGTCTTCTTCCAAGAAAATAGCATTTGTCAACACAACACCTTATTCTCACTCGAATCATAGAAGTATCCACCCCTCGTTTCCCTGGGGTAACCTACAAAGAGGCAAACTTTCGAACACGGTTCCAACTTCTTTAAGTTAGCCACAAGCACGTGGACTGGACATCTTCAAATCCTGAAGTGGTGTAAACTACCTTTACGGCCTCTCCACATCTCAAAAGGTGTTTCAGAAACACTTTTCAAGGGAATGTTGTTCAAAATATAACAGGAAGTCTCCACTGCAAATTCCTAAAACGAGTCTAGAAGATGAGCATAACTCATCATAGATCGATGATGCTTGAAAAATGGAGTAAATAAATATGCGTTCATTGTTCGTTCTCCATGCGTCGCTGGTCATGCGTTGATCTAAGGGATATGCAAAATGTGTTTAAGAACCTATGCGATGACCATGCGTTCTGTTCCTGCCACAAGTTTTCTTGCTCTCCCGCCAAGTATAACGAGATCGCAAGTTTCTCGGGTGATCCGAGGTCGAACTCAGGGACTTGTAGCTAAATGTTATGAAGTAAAGTGTTGCGGCGAAGAATAAAAGAATATTGAAGGTTATGGGCTATGCGCTACTCCTACTCCTAACAGATTAAGCAGTGGAAGTATGACAATGAGAGATAGAGACACGGAAACTATTAATGCGTAATAAAATGCATGGGAAAATAGATAAAATGGCGAGGATGACTTCACTGCAATACTAAGCTTGATCGCAAGGGTAACCCCAGCCAGCGCAAGCTATGCGATAGTGTCGAAAGGCCTTATGTCTATGTCTCTATTCTTGCTCACGTGCTCCCACACATAAACAAGATGCCCGCATACTACCATATCCTACCTATAGGGTGCATATTGTGAGATAGCAAATAGAGCTTATCTCTAAGCCTCTATTCCTTCCTATGCGATCCAATCTGACTCTCTCAAGCCTATATTTGGTCTTTAGACTACTCTCTCATGTATGCCTAAATAATGAATGATGTGCTCATAAGACAAGGTAATCACATAAACATGGTTGACGTAAGATTATTCCTATCTCTAGGAACACTGCTTATTTTGCTTAATGTGTTCCACCACTTACTCTTTCGAGCAGTTAGCTACCGCTAATCAGCTCATAGACAAGCATTGCTACAACATCATACTAAGCAAATAGGATTTTCTCACAACACTTGCGAAACGTACACCTCTCGGTGGTTTGCTACTTGTTTCATATGTCTATGACACAAGATTGAGTATGCGATACTCTTAGCAATCTTACTTAGTCTTTGCAGTGAAAGTAAAGGATGAGGAGAAAAAGAAGATGGAATCGAAGGAAATAGAGAAATGCATTGATCGCAAAATGTATTAATCTCTTAAGCCACAATGTAATACAATACAGAGATAGAAGAGATATGGAGGGCCAGATGGGCAATGTCTTGCAACCATCAGTTGTGTGTCAAGGCTGCCGGTGGTGCCATGGATGGGCGGTGGAATAGTCTTTCTCGAGATCTATCTTCGGCGGAGCTCTGATCGTCACTCGGAATGGTAGGAAGAATGAAGAACTCTCAAGACTATTTTCTCACGCTTTCGTCTGGATCACAAGGATCTGCCCAAAGGCAGAAGCTCGGATATATGAAGTTGTGCTATAAGGCTTCTATTTATATAGTTTGATCGCCGACAACATTAATAGTCCTTCTCTGAAATTTTATAGCTAACGACATGATGAACCTGCTCTGAATCTCTGCTGCTAATGGCGTGGTAGGTGAAATGTCAATATTACTTTTTGATACTCCCAAGGTATGCGTTCATGTTTGGTTTGCCAAAGTATCATCGCATTCCACCACCCTTGCGGTCATCCTCTATTATGGTTATACTTTATAGCCGTAACCTCTATGCGATGGACGCATGCTGTTAATAGCCGCAACATCCATGCGTCAAGCGTATGTGAGGCCTCTGTGATGGCGAGATTCACCGCATGCGTTCAATTCCTGCGTTTGCTACAAAAATAGACAATTGGACGCAAAGTAACGCATAATAGTGGGTTAGCCGAGATTTTTAATGTCGATCGACGCAAGATCGTTTTCTCATGAATTCTTAGTACAATCATGCAAATTCTACTTAACAACCCTCATAATTCTAAATAAAAAGCCTATATGACATACTTTTCTGCCCATCATCAACCGAACCACGTCCAACAGGGTTCCATTTCTCCTTTCTGATACACCATTCTGCTGAGGTGTACTTGGGGCTGAGAGTTGGGACGTAATTTCGTGTTCTATCATATACTTTTGGAATTAGAGGTCCATATACTCTCCACCACGATCAGATTGTAGTATTTTTATCTTCTTACCAACAAGCTTTCAATTTTAGCCTTATACTCCTTGAACTTGTCAAGAGCTTCAGACTTACGTTGCATTAGGTATAAATACCCGTACCTCGAATAATCATCTATGAGAGACGAAATATTTATACCCACCTCAAGCTCTAACACTCATCATACCATAAAGGTCTGAATGTATAAGCTCCAAGGTTTCCTTGGCTCTGTAACCTTTTCCAGTAAAAGGTTATTTGGTCATCTTGCCTTCAAGGCATGATTCACACACCGGCAAGGAGTTTTCTTCTAAACTCTTTAGAAGTCCACATTTCACCAACTGCTCAATCCTATTGAGGTTGATGTGACCTAACCTTAGATGCCAAATATGGATATTTTCTTTAGGTGAAACCTTTGGTCTTTTTGCAGTTGTCGTCGTACTGAACATTTCAGTATTAAGCAAGACTTTTATGACTAACGGCCTTAGTACATATAAGTTATTTTCCATTGAACCAAAACCAATCTCCATACCATTCTTGAAAATAAACACTTTACTCTCAGAAAAGGAGACGGTATAACCTTGTTCAATGAGACAAGAAATCGAAATTAAGTTCCTCTTGATATAAGGAACTACAAAAACAACTACAAAAACATTATCCAGCAACAAATAACGTTTCTTGTCAAAAAATAACTTCAACCTCCCTACAACAACAACTGAAACAACCTCACCAGTACTAACTCGAAGAGTCAACTCTCCTTTTGGCAACGTTTGCCAGGAACTAAATCCTTGGTTAGTAACACCTGAATCAATTATCCAGGCAGAATCATCATTCTCTACCAAACACGTCTCCAAGACCAATAAATCACATTTACTGTCTTTAAACTTCTTCCGCTTCTGGAGAGTAGTGAGATCAGTATTAGAACCTAAATAAGCTCCAAGTTCAATTTCAGAGAACACTTCTCATCGATGAACTACATCAGAGTCAGCAACATTTGCTGTCTCTTCTACTCCCTTGACATTCAAGAAAGACTGGAGATTATTTTGGGAACTGACACTACTAGTTCCTTTGTCATCCATCCCTTTGTGCTAAAACAAGTAAGAATTGATGTTCAAACAATTCTTGTAATGAGTCCATGATCTCACATGCAATGACTATATTCTTAAGCCTTGTGGCCAAAGCATCAGGTATGCTAACCAATATGTGAAGTCGGGCTAATGAATTAGCCTTCATCCACACCTCATATGCATTACAAACATTTCGCAGTGCATCAAGGGTTAGGACTTGAGGACACTCCTCAACCATGAAAAACTCGAGGTCGTTTACCACGAAATATGTTTTAACGAACTCTTTCCAATGTATGTAATCGGTCAAACTAGGCAACTAACGAAAAATAATTCATGATCCTGAAAAAGAAACACATTGACCTACATTAGGTTTTAAGAAAATACTCGTTGAAAAAACAACATTCCTTATGGTTTAGCAAAACTCAAATGAACCTCATGTGACATCTAGTTTCACAATGACGCTTCAAAGGCTTAGGACAAAAGCCATCAAAGGGTAGTCAATTTATCCCTCCTTTGAATTGAGACATTCTAAATCAACTATTAATACCAGAACAACTCTTACTCCTATAACGACTAGCCATCATTGATTTGGTCAAGAAATCATTAACTTACTTAACAATTTCCCATAAGTGTGACCCGTCATTTTAGGCCCTAGAGTTCTGCCACAAGCAGCCAACCCGAAGGGAAAAAATCTGATTAGGGCAAAAACTAAAGTGACCCTATCCATTTCTAGAGTTCACCTTGACATTGACTAACTGCACAAAACCACCCAAAGGGGGGTGCTCCCAAGGTGCCACGAGAGAGTGCAAGAAGATCTCACAGTGCGAACCAATGAAGGAAATCGCAGGACGTGTTGACACACACCCTTCACCCACTTACTATAAATACTATTTCCGTCCACCTTGATATTGACTCATGCAAACACCATCCGAAGGGGGATGCTCCCAGAGCATCACGAGGCCAAGCATGAATCTCACGGCGTGAACATTCAGGGAGAAATGTGAGTGGAATCATTGACATATCATATATATCTCTTCCTCCCATTGAGTATTTTATAACCTAGGGTTTAGTTTACTTAGAAAAAATACGACTAAGAATTTTAACTAAGTGACTTTTTAGGTTTGTCCAAAAGTAACATTTACTTTGGAAAGTTGAACAACTTTTGATCATTATTCATTAAACTCTTTAACGAAGTCTTTGATCAATTATCACATACTTGTAGCAAATCTATCTAATTCATCTTTCTAGGTTGGTTCTCAGTTAGGGGTGTTCCGTTTTTGTCAGCTTAAGTACCCCAGCCTAGACAGAACCTGCCTTAGACAAAAGGTTCCTTATAGATAGATTTAATACAAATTTAATCTTTTATGCCAATCAATTTAATCCTATTAAACCAATTTACAAGATTAAATTTAGGTATCTAATCTCATTAGAACCTTGAACTTAGGTCTATCTCAATACAATTTTAAAACCCTTTTAAAACATGAGTTCACCTAAGTTCTCATGCAACTCTTTCTTATCGATTTTAGTTCTAATTTCCATTATAATGCTTATAACAGGAAACAACTGAAACCAACACAATGCAAAGCTACACATACAAGGCATTCATAATGCTTATAAATTAGCCTAAGTGTCATGCTCCATGCATTGTTCATTCATTGCTACTTTTATATAACACTTATACAACCAAGCACTAAACCAAGCATACATGCTTCCATACACCCTTATACTATAACTCTTATAATATAAAGATGATGCATGAATATGCTTACTGCATGCATAAATATAACTCTTATATTTCATTATGCATGCGCATGCTCATGCTCTCTTGTAATTTCATCATGCCAATAAGTATATTATCACACTTATAATATATGACGCATGAGTAAAATGCATAACCTAAGGTGGGTTCTAAATCTATATGTTATACACTATGACATATAAACCAATATACATCTCATGTACATTAAACAAAAGTTGATGAACCGAGATAATTAACCTCAAAATACTAAAAAAAAACTAAGCTAACTATTACAAAGCACAATGAGTCTCCGATTCAAACAGGCGAACCGGGTCTTGAACCGTCCGAGCGAAGAAACGCATCTCCTTGATCATGTACTAAATCCCTTGTGATCGCCTACACGAAAGAGTAAACACTTTACTCAATCGTTCAACGCTGTGTGAGCATAAACGATTGTTTAGCAACGATCGTCTACTTTTGACTATGCAATGATGCATGAAGGCATGCGATCGTGCATTGCAAGCCTTAAGCGATCGACTAAATGACAACGATATGGTGAAGCATAATCGTCTAAACGATCGCGGAGCAAGCATCAAGGTATTGTATACCGAGTGATCGTGCAGTCAATGACTATGCGATGAAGCATGCTAATTACATGATCATTTAGTGCAGGCGCCTTTTATTAAATGATGAGCATCAAATGCTCTACACGATCGTTTGCCTCCAACATCCACGCGATCGAGCAACCAACGCTACGCGATAGAGAAAACTTTTTACCCCATCGTTTAGCATTAGCTAAATGATCGTTTAGTAAATACTACACGATCGCACATAACTTTTCTACATGATCGTTTAGCCAAATCTCAACGATCATTTACCTTAGGCTTCACGATATGACCAACCTTTGGTCTTCTTCCTCGATGAGAACCACATCTCTATGCTTCGAAACTTCATCACGAACGACTCAACAAACTTAAACACTTTGAATTACAGACTCGATTACTTGTTAATTATGCCCAAAAACGCAGGGTCCCTTATAAATTAACACTTTGTAATCAAAATAAAAGCTTTAAACAGAGGCAACTATCCCGTAAGATTCATCAACACATCCACAAACGCATTTAACTCTTAAACGCAATGCAGAACCTTAAAACCCACCACAACTGTAAAAAAAGTTAGAAACATAAATGGTATTTGGAATAACAGAACAACCTGTCTCTGATACCAATTAAAGGAAATCAAACATGAGTAGAGATGTCCAGGGGCGGG